>NC_069660.1:112524833-112757333 GCF_027244095.1 Hemicordylus capensis | reverse complement strand
CTCTCTCTCACACACCCACCAAAACTGCTCTATTCTCTCTCTCTCCCCCCACCAAGACTGCTCCATTCTCTCTCTCTCCCCCCACCAAGACTGCTCCATTCTCTCTCTCTCTCTCACCCACCAAGACTGCTCCATTCTCTCTCTCTCTCTCTCACCCACCAAGACTGCTCCATTCTCTCTCTCTCTCTCTCTCACCCACCAAGACTGCTCCATTCTCTCTCTCTCTCTCTCTCACCCACCAAGACTGCTCCATTCTCTCTCTCTCTCTCTCTCACCCACCAAGACTGCTCCATTCTCTCTCTCTCTCTCTCTCTCACCCACCAAGACTGCTCCATTCTCTCTCTCTCTCTCTCTCTCACCCACCAAGACTGCTCCATTCTCTCTCTCTCTCTCTCTCTCTCTCTCTCACCCACCAAGACTGCTCCATTCTCTCTCTCTCTCTCTCACCCACCAAGACTGCTCCATTCTCTCTCTCTCTCTCTCTCCCACCAAGACTGCTCCATTCTCTCTCTCTCTCTCTCTCACCAAGACTGCTCCATTCTCTCTCTCTCTCTCTCACCCACCAAGACTGCTCCATTCTCTCTCTCTCTCTCTCTCTCTCTCTCTCTCTCACCCACCAAGACTGCTCCATTCTCTCTCTCTCTCTCTTCTCACCCACCAAGACTGCTCCATTCTCTCTCTCTCTCTCTCTCACCCACCAAGACTGCTCCATTCTCTCTCTCTCTCTCTCACCCACCAAGACTGCTCCATTCTCTCTCTCTCTCTCTCTCACCCACCAAGACTGCTCCATTCTCTCTCTCTCTCTCTCTCACCCACCGACTGCTCCATTCTCTCTCTCTCTCTCTCTCACCCACCAAGACTGCTCCATTCTCTCTCTCTCTCTCTCTCACCCACCAAGACTGCTCCATTCTCTCTCATTCTCTCTCTCACCCACCAAGACTGCTCCATTCTCTCTCTCTCTCTCTCACCCACCAAGACTGCTCCATTCTCTCTCTCTCTCTCTCACCCACCAAGACTGCTCCATTCTCTCTCTCTCTCTCTCTCTCTCTCTCTCTCTCTCTCTCACCCACCAAGACTGCTCCATTCTCTCTCTCTCTCTCTCTCTCACCCACCAAGACTGCTCCATTCTCTCTCTCTCTCTCTCTCACCCACCAAGACTGCTCCATTCTCTCTCTCTCTCTCTCACCCACCAAGACTGCTCCATTCTCTCTCTCTCTCTCTCCCACCAAGACTGCTCCATTCTCTCTCTCTCTCTCACCCACCAAGACTGCTCCATTCTCTCTCTCTCTCTCTCCACCAAGACTGCTCCATTCTCTCTCTCTCTCTCTCACCCACCAAGACTGCTCCATTCTCTCTCTCTCTCTCTCTCTCTCACCCACCAAGACTGCTCCATTCTCTCTCTCTCTCTCACCCACCAAGACTGCTCCATTCTCTCTCTCTCTCTCTCTCTCTCTCTCTCTCTCTCTCTCTCTCTCTCTCTCACCCACCAAGACTGCTCCATTCTCTCTCTCTCTCTCTCTCACCCACCAAGACTGCTCCATTCTCTCTCTCTCTCTCTCTCACCCACCAAGACTGCTCCATTCTCTCTCTCTCTCTCTCACCCACCAAGACTGCTCCATTCTCTCTCTCTCTCTCTCTCTCTCCCACCAAGACTGCTCCATTCTCTCTCTCTCTCTCTCACCCACCAAGACTGCTCCATTCTCTCTCTCTCTCTCACCCACCAAGACTGCTCCATTCTCTCTCTCTCTCTCTCACCAAGACTGCTCCATTCTCTCTCTCTCTCTCTCACCCACCAAGACTGCTCCATTCTCTCTCTCTCTCTCTCTCACCCACCAAGACTGCTCCATTCTCTCTCTCTCTCTCTCACCCACCAAGACTGCTCCATTCTCTCTCTCTCTTTCTCACCCACCAAGACTGCTCCATTCTCTCTCTCTCTCTCTTTCTCACCCACCAAGACTGCTCCATTCTCTCTCTCTCTCTCTCTTCTCACCCACCAAGACTGCTCCATTCTCTCTCTCTCTCTCTCTCTCACCCACCAAGACTGCTCCATTCTCTCTCTCACCCACCAAGACTGCTCCATTCTCTCTCTCTCTCTCTCACCCACCAAGACTGCTCCATTCTCTCTCTCTCTCTCACCCACCAAGACTGCTCCATTCTCTCTCTCTCTCTCTCTCTCACCCACCAAAACTGCTCTATTCTCTCTCTCTCCCCCCACCAAGACTGCTCCATTCTCTCTCTCTCCCCCCACCAAGACTGCTCCATTCTCTCTCTCTCTCTCACCCACCAAGACTGCTCCATTCTCTCTCTCTCTCTCTCACCCACCAAGACTGCTCCATTCTCTCTCTCTCTCTCTCACCCACCAAGACTGCTCCATTCTCTCTCTCTCTCTCTCTCACCCACCAAGACTGCTCCATTCTCTCTCTCTCTCTCTCTCACCCACCAAGACTGCTCCATTCTCTCTCTCTCTCTCTCTCTCACCCACCAAGACTGCTCCATTCTCTCTCTCTCTCTCTCTCTCACCCACCAAGACTGCTCCATTCTCTCTCTCTCTCTCTCTCTCTCTCTCTCACCCACCAAGACTGCTCCATTCTCTCTCTCTCTCTCACCCACCAAGACTGCTCCATTCTCTCTCTCTCTCTCTCTCCCACCAAGACTGCTCCATTCTCTCTCTCTCTCTCTCTCACCAAGACTGCTCCATTCTCTCTCTCTCTCTCTCACCCACCAAGACTGCTCCATTCTCTCTCTCTCTCTCTCTCTCTCTCTCTCACCCACCAAGACTGCTCCATTCTCTCTCTCTCTCTCTTTCTCACCCACCAAGACTGCTCCATTCTCTCTCTCTCTCTCTCTCACCCACCAAGACTGCTCCATTCTCTCTCTCTCTCTCTCACCCACCAAGACTGCTCCATTCTCTCTCTCTCTCTCTCTCACCCACCAAGACTGCTCCATTCTCTCTCTCTCTCTCTCTCACCCACCGACTGCTCCATTCTCTCTCTCTCTCTCTCTCACCCACCAAGACTGCTCCATTCTCTCTCTCTCTCTCTCTCACCCACCAAGACTGCTCCATTCTCTCTCATTCTCTCTCTCACCCACCAAGACTGCTCCATTCTCTCTCTCTCTCTCTCACCCACCAAGACTGCTCCATTCTCTCTCTCTCTCTCTCACCCACCAAGACTGCTCCATTCTCTCTCTCTCTCTCTCTCTCTCTCTCTCTCTCTCACCCACCAAGACTGCTCCATTCTCTCTCTCTCTCTCTCTCTCACCCACCAAGACTGCTCCATTCTCTCTCTCTCTCTCTCTCACCCACCAAGACTGCTCCATTCTCTCTCTCTCTCTCTCACCCACCAAGACTGCTCCATTCTCTCTCTCTCTCTCTCCCACCAAGACTGCTCCATTCTCTCTCTCTCTCTCACCCACCAAGACTGCTCCATTCTCTCTCTCTCTCTCTCACCAAGACTGCTCCATTCTCTCTCTCTCTCTCTCACCCACCAAGACTGCTCCATTCTCTCTCTCTCTCTCTCTCTCTCACCCACCAAGACTGCTCCATTCTCTCTCTCTCTCTCACCCACCAAGACTGCTCCATTCTCTCTCTCTCTCTCTCTCTCTCTCTCTCTCTCTCACCCACCAAGACTGCTCCATTCTCTCTCTCTCTCTCTCTCACCCACCAAGACTGCTCCATTCTCTCTCTCTCTCTCTCTCTCACCCACCAAGACTGCTCCATTCTCTCTCTCTCTCTCTCACCCACCAAGACTGCTCCATTCTCTCTCTCTCTCTCTCTCTCTCCCACCAAGACTGCTCCATTCTCTCTCTCTCTCTCACCCACCAAGACTGCTCCATTCTCTCTCTCTCTCTCACCCACCAAGACTGCTCCATTCTCTCTCTCTCTCTCTCACCAAGACTGCTCCATTCTCTCTCTCTCTCTCTCACCCACCAAGACTGCTCCATTCTCTCTCTCTCTCTCTCTCACCCACCAAGACTGCTCCATTCTCTCTCTCTCTCTCTCACCCACCAAGACTGCTCCATTCTCTCTCTCTCTTTCTCACCCACCAAGACTGCTCCATTCTCTCTCTCTCTCTCTTTCTCACCCACCAAGACTGCTCCATTCTCTCTCTCTCTCTCTCTTTCTCACCCACCAAGACTGCTCCATTCTCTCTCTCTCTCTCTCTCTCACCCACCAAGACTGCTCCATTCTCTCTCTCACCCACCAAGACTGCTCCATTCTCTCTCTCTCTCTCTCACCCACCAAGACTGCTCCATTCTCTCTCTCTCTCTCACCCACCAAGACTGCTCCATTCTCTCTCTCTCTCTCTCTCTCACCCACCAAGACTGCTCCATTCTCTCTCTCTCTCTCTCTCACCCACCAAGACTGCTCCAATCTCTCTCTCTCTCTCTTTCTCACCCACCAAGACTGCTCCATTCTCTCTCTCTCTCTCTCTCACCCACCAAGACTGCTCCATTCTCTCTCTCACCCACCAAGACTGCTCCATTCTCTCTCTCTCTCTCTCACCCACCAAGACTGCTCCATTCTCTCTCTCTCTCTCACCCACCAAGACTGCTCCATTCTCTCTCTCTCTCTCTCTCTCTCTCTCTCTCTCTCTCTCACCCACCAAGACTGCTCCATTCTCTCTCTCTCTCTCTCTCACCCACCAAGACTGCTCCATTCTCTCTCTCTCTCTCTCACCCACCAAGACTGCTCCATTCTCTCTCTCCCTCTCACCCACCAAGACTGCTCCATTCTCTCTCTCTCTCTCTCACCCACCAAGACTGCTCCAGTCTCTCTCTCTCTCTCTCTCTCTCACCCACCAAGACTGCTCCATTCTCTCTCTCTCTCTCTCTCTCTCACCCACCAAGACTGCTCCATTCTCTCTCTCTCTCTCTCTCTCTCTCTCTCTCTCTCTCTCACCCACCAAGACTGCTCCATTCTCTCTCTCTCTCTCTCTCTCTCTCACCCACCAAGACTGCTCCATTCTCTCTCTCTCTCTCTCACCCACCAAGACTGTGCCATTCTCTCTCCCTCCCCCCCACCAAGACGGCTCCATTCTCTCTCTCCCTCTCCCACCAAGACCGCTCCATTCTCTCTCTCTCTCTCGCACCCACCAAAACTGCTCCATTCTCTCTCTCCCCCCCACCAAGACTGCTCCATTCTCTCTCTCTCTCACCCACCAAGACTGCTCCATTCTCTCTCTCTCCCTCTCACCCACCAAGACTGCTCCATTCTCTCTCTCTCTCTCCCCCCCACCAAGACGGCTCCATTCTCTCTCTCCCTCTCCCACCAAGACCGCTCCATTCTCTCTCTCTCTCTCTCACACCCACCAAAACTGCTCTATTCTCTCTCTCTCCCCCCACCAAGACTGGTCCATTCTCTCTCTCTCCCCCCACCAAGACTGCTCCATTCTCTCTCTCTCTCTCACCCACCAAGACTGCTCCATTCTCTCTCTCTCTCTCACCCACCAAGACTGCTCCATTCTCTCTCTCTCTCTCACCCACCAAGACTGCTCCATTCTCTCTCTCTCTCTCTCACCCACCAAGACTGCTCCATTCTCTCTCTCTCTCTCTCTCACCCACCAAGACTGCTCCATTCTCTCTCTCTCTCTCTCTCACCCACCAAGACTGCTCCATTCTCTCTCTCTCTCTCTCACCCACCAAGACTGCTCCATTCTCTCTCTCTCTCTCTCTCTCACCCACCAAGACTGCTCCATTCTCTCTCTCTCTCTCTCTCTCTCACCCACCAAGACTGCTCCATTCTCTCTCTCTCTCTCTCTCTCTCTCACCCACCAAGACTGCTCCATTCTCTCTCTCTCTCTCACCCACCAAGACTGCTCCATTCTCTCTCTCTCTCTCTCTCTCCCACCAAGACTGCTCCATTCTCTCTCTCTCTCTCTCTCACCAAGACTGCTCCATTCTCTCTCTCTCTCTCTCACCCACCAAGACTGCTCCATTCTCTCTCTCTCTCTCTCTCTCTCTCTCTCACCCACCAAGACTGCTCCATTCTCTCTCTCTCTCTCTCTTTCTCACCCACCAAGACTGCTCCATTCTCTCTCTCTCTCTCTCACCCACCAAGACTGCTCCATTCTCTCTCTCTCTCTCACCCACCAAGACTGCTCCATTCTCTCTCTCTCTCTCTCTCACCCACCAAGACTGCTCCATTCTCTCTCTCTCTCTCTCTCTCACCCACCGACTGCTCCATTCTCTCTCTCTCTCTCTCTCTCACCCACCAAGACTGCTCCATTCTCTCTCATTCTCTCTCTCACCCACCAAGACTGCTCCATTCTCTCTCTCTCTCTCTCACCCACCAAGACTGCTCCATTCTCTCTCTCTCTCTCTCACCCACCAAGACTGCTCCATTCTCTCTCTCTCTCTCTCTCACCCACCAAGACTGCTCCATTCTCTCTCTCTCTCTCTCTCACCCACCAAGACTGCTCCATTCTCTCTCTCTCTCTCTCTCTCTCTCACCCACCAAGACTGCTCCATTCTCTCTCTCTCTCTCTCTCTCACCCACCAAGACTGCTCCATTCTCTCTCTCTCTCTCTCTCTCACCCACCAAGACTGCTCCATTCTCTCTCTCTCTCTCTCTCACCCACCAAGACTGCTCCATTCTCTCTCTCTCTCTCACCCACCAAGACTGCTCCATTCTCTCTCTCTCTCTCTCACCCACCAAGACTGCTCCATTCTCTCTCTCTCTCTCTCACCCACCAAGACTGCTCCATTCTCTCTCTCTCTCTCCAGGACTGCTCCATTCTCTCTCTCTCTCTCTCTCTCCCCCCAAGACTGCTCCATTCTCTCTCTCAGGCCAAGCCTCCTGCTGCATCCTTTCCATCTTTCTTTCCCCTTCTCCCTTCTTTTCCAAAATTATGAGAAGAGGTTCTCATTTTTTTTCCTTAAAAGTGTTCCATATTTTGTGTGATGATTTGGCAGAGGTGGAAAGGAAGAACAATGCATTTTATTATGTATTTTTTACAGATTGTATAATATTTATATTATTAGAATGATTTTTAATTCAACTTATTTCATATTAATTTAAATCAATCTTGGCCTGCCAGAACATCAAAAGTTAAATATTGATTAGATTCATTTTTAATTCATTTCACTTTAATTCAGTTGATTGGTTGATAGTAAGTGTTACTCTAATAATCAGCACCCTAGGAATTGACCTCGGCCCCCATGAACCAAGTCACAGTTGGTTTCGGCCCGCCAGGTCATTTGAGTTGTGAAGGCCTGTTCTAGGTACTATTCTACTTATATTTAGGCTCACAATTAGAACTGTTAGAACAATCCCAGGTTGTAATGAGAAAAAACAACAACCCAGGTTCACCTGTAACTGATGATCTGGTCGCGATCCGTTGATATCCATTAGAATGGGTTCTGCGCCTGCACGAAAGCCTCTCTGCGTCAAGTTCCACAGCTCCTTTTCGGCACCTGTGCCCCGCACCACATGACCACGTGGCTATTTAAGGTGGGAGGAAGCGCAGGAAGCTCAGTTCCTTGGAGACTGCCAAAGCAGTCGTATAGATGGTAAGTTCTACTGGATAGACCCACGGTCCACTGCAGAGGGGAGGTTCGGGAGGGTCTAATGGATATCAACTGATCTCTACCAGATCATCAGTTACAGGTGAGCAACCTGTTTATCTGGTACGGGATCTGCTGAATCCATTAGAATGGGTGTTTAGTTAGCTCCAAAAGGAGGAGGGAGCAGTGGACTATTGTAACACCCTTTTGAGGACACCTTTCCCAAAGTTCTCCTCTGCTGTGGAGCATAGGTCAATAGCGAGGATTAGGTCTCGGTATCAGCTCGCTCGATGTCGAAGCGGCTGGTTGTAATAAATCCGTCGATACTGAGTGAAGTGTAGTCTCCGCTATCAGAGGCCCCGATGGTGTCTCGGATGGAGGCACTTTCAATGTCGAGGGAATTACGATGTTCTGAGCCAGTCCTGGTGAAGGAGTCAATTCCGACAGGGCCTGTTTCTTCTTCTTTTTGGCGGGGCGCTCGGAGACGCCACCTTGTCTCCCGGCCTCTTCGAGGGCTTAGGGGCCTTAGTGGGGGGCGTCAGAGTTTTAGACTGGGCTGAGCCCAGGTCCTTCGAGCCGTGTGGCTGTGAGGATTTCACCGCAGAGGAAGGCGCAACCAACGCATCATCACAGATAGAAGCTCGTAGACGGAGCTCTCGATTTCTTCTCATTTGCTACGAGAAAGACTGGCAGATTTTACAGGCCAAAGTTATGTGGACCTCGCCCAGACACAGCAAACATAAGCTGTGGCGGTCTTGAGAGGGCAATTTGGCATTGCATTTAGTGCAGCGCTTAAAGGTTTTCTTCCCCTTTGGGGCGTCCATGTTACTCACAATCCGAGGTCTGTTGCCGGTAAATCAGTCCAATCTTTCGTCATGTTGGAAGGGTTAGAGAAACAGAACCAGTCACAGTCCGGGTCAACAGGGAGAGAAAACAATCCAAATCAGTAGGCAAGAGATAATCCAAAAGTCAATAACCAGTAGAAAGTAGAAAATTTCCAAGGAAAGCACATGAAGGAGCCGCAGAAACCAAGTGATTCCTACGGTGTTTGCAAAGGAACTGAGCTGCCTGCACTTCCTCCCACCTTAAATAGCCATGTGGTCACGTGGAGCGGGACGCAGGCGCCGAAAAGGAGCTGTGACACTCGATGCCGAGAGGCTTCCGCTCAGGTGCAGAACCCATTCTAATGGATTCAACGGATCCCATACCAGATTTAACAGTACTATACTATCCACTAGCCTTATTACTTAAGGAAGGGTCTTTTCTGTGTTGTGGCTCTGATATTTAACCTTTAATCATCATCATCATCATCATCATCATCATCATCGAGTTCTATACTGCCCTTCCAAAAATGGCTCAGGGCAGTTTACACAGAGAAATAACAAACAAATAAGATGGAACCCTGTCCACAAAGGGCTCACATTCTAAAAAGAAACATAAGATAGACCCCAGCTACAGTCACTGGAAGTATTGTGCTGGGGGGTGGGGATAGGGCCAGTTACTCTCCCCCTGCTAAATAAAGAGAATCACCATGGTAAAAGGTGCCTCTTTGCCCAGTTAGCAGGGGTATGCCCAGTTATCAGGGGTAGTACTTCTTTTATATGTACACTCTACAATTCCTGTAAATGTACAATTGTGAGATAGCCCAAGAGTGGGGAAGTATATAAAAATTGTGTCATAAATTAGCTATAATTGAATGATAGTTTTAATCTTGGGGGTTTGGGGACAAAAGGAGGCATATAAATATAAATAAAAATAATTCTTCCACCAAGATGTCTTTATTACGCAAAAGATAAAATAGTATCAAAACAAAACCAGTTTCAATGTCAATACACCATCCTCAGTTGCTTACACAAACAAAATATCTCAGCAGTGCTTAAATTCCTTTATCGCAGGAAGAAATTGGGGCGGGGAGGACAATGTAACAGCTGCAACCAGGAACAATTAACACAGCTTCTGTCAGTCAAAGATTAATGAATTTCAAAGCCAAAACCATCTCCTTCTTAACATAAATATCTGGTTTCAATTTCTCTATATACATTGTTAATGGAACTGCCCCAGGGTGATTGGTAAACACCCCCAAAATTGTGTTCGGGCTTTGTGTGGGGAAATTAGCTCTGGGTAGGACAGTTCCATGTCAGATTAAATTTACACAAAGTTGTGGACTCAGGAAATAACTGGACTGAGGCAAAGTTGACGTTTCAAAAATCAAAAGAAATTTTTATTGAAGGGAGGGGGTACAGCAGAAAGAAATGTGTGTTAAAGCAATCCTATTAAAGGTATGTTCAACTGCAAAAAGGTGTTTTAGCTTAAAGTCCTAATTGTATGAATTCCTAGATGGGCTGGAGTAAGAGACTTAAGAGATTTAAGAAAAAGGAGCAGGGATAGAGATGGGCTCAGCAAGGAGCAAATGTTCATATTACCTGAGCTTCTAGTGGCGCATAAACCCTGGGGCTGCCTGAACAACCAAGGGACCTCATTCCTTAGGGACAGTTCGGTCAGAAGCAGGGATGAGAAGGCCAGAGGGGGTAGATGTGAATCCACAAGGATGTTTCCTCCGTGGAACCAGCTTCCTGTGTTGGTGAGGAAGACTGGGCAGATTGGATTTGGACAGAGAACCAATCTGGAAATTGGCACAAAAGCTGGGCACAGCCTGGTGTGATGGCGTGTGAGCAGCAGATTGCCCAAGCTGCTGGTAACTCCAAGGTGTGTATGGGTCGCAAAGGAGCACACTAGATCATGGAATTGGGGTTTGATATACCCAAGAACATGTCCTGGGTCAACATTCCAATTAACCTTTTTTATTGACTAGGGTGGTTCTGGGGAATCTCAAAAGATCCCATTGTTTGTGTCTGCTGTGCTGCACTACAACACAATGGGTGAATAGGATGATGCAAATGGATTGGCTGAACGTCCAAACACAAGAACACTTTTCGGTCAGAAACACCTAGTGAATTAATCAGCATTTCTATGGGTATATTTCTGGCTTCCTGGCCTTCTTTTGATAAGGAGGGAATGTGCATTCATGGAGCCTTATCTGAATTCCCTGCTGAGATAATTGGCTTCTAGCTTGTTTGAGGCACCTGTGGAGGGGAGGTAAACCAAAGGAGGGTAAATCATGCAGAGAGACCTTGAACAGACAGTTAACTATTGCGAGTTAACTTTGGTAGTCTGCTCAGGTATCCCAGCATGGGGAAGGCATAAGGTGAGCTCCCTTTCAATTTTGCAGCTGCTAAATCTAGGGGTAGATGTTCCACTGACTACTGAGTGACTGTTTCCCAGTAGGCCAACTAATGGAGAGCTCATGATGCTGTGAGGCTCCTGAGCATGTCAAAAGTGAAACCCATTTGCCATCAGTTTCAATCATAGCCAGAAAGGCTTCTGGGAGCCTGCAGAAAAGCAGAACTAGCAACAACATGGCCTCCTTTATTTTACACTCCTGCAAATTTCTTTCCAATGTCATTGCCACTGTCATAGTTCCCACTACTCACGCACCATCCCTCCTTCATTTGTATAGATCATAGCTTAGTACAACTCCCATTATATCACATATCCAACATATGCTCACTATATCTATTTCTTAATATCTATATATTATGGATAAAACACTATATCTATCTCTGATACAGAAGGCAGTGGGGATTTCTACGGTAGGACAGAGAGAGGAATCAAAAGAAAAAGCGGAAAAGCTGATAAGGGCTAATGGATATATGCACCCTATATTGAAGAGTAACAAGGTGCAATTTACAAAAGGGTTGCCAGTGTTGAAAATTCCATTTATTACTAATAAATTCATCCGGCAATCTCAGAAGCTTCTGGAGACACATGGAGTTAAAGCTAATGTAGTATGCAGTGCACCGATAATGTTGAAACAACAATTGGTTAACTCTTTACTGTATGATAAGAAGTGTGAGTTTAAAGATTGTGCTATTTGTGAAAGGAGAGAGGGTTGGTGTAGTTTAAAGGGGGTGATTTATAAGAGTGTTTGAAAAGTTCCTCTTTCTATATAGGGGAAATGGAGAGACCATTAAGAGATGGAAATAGCGATCATATGTTGGATATGCAATATAATGGGAGTTGTACTAAGCTGTGATCTATACATATGAAGGAGGGGCATGCTGGACGAGTGGTGGGAACTAAGACAGTGGCACTGACAGTGGAAATAAATTTGCAGAAGTGTAATTTGCAGAAGGCAATGTACATAAAGAAATAGAAACCAGATATTTATGTTAAGGAGGAGATGGTTTCTGCTATGAAATTCATTAGTCTTTGACTGGCAGAAGCAGTGTTAATTGCTCCTGGTTGTAGCTGTTACATTGTACTCTCCCACCTTTCCTTTCTCTCTGCCTACTGCTTATTTCATGAGAAAGGAATTTAAGCACTGCTGAGACAGTTGGTTTGTGTAAGCAACTGAGGATGGTGTATTGACACAGAAACAGCTTTTGTTTTAACTCATAGCATCTGGTGGATGGTATTTTTACTTTAGCATAATAAAGAAGTCTTGGTGGAAGAATTGTTCTGTTAATATGCACATAGGATCATCAACTTATTAACTTAAAAATAAATAAATAAATATCCTTTCCTGATACAAGTATACTTCGACCCATTGTCCTTTCCACTGGCCCCAACTTCATCTAGTCCTCTGTTAGACTCATTGCTTCCTTCATTCCTTTGCTTTTTCCATTTTCCATCTCCTCCTCCTGTCTTACCCACCAAGCTGGTCCTGAGTCGCCTATCTTGTGCTTAGTTACTTGCTGCCAACCCACCTCAGTATTACCATTATTCACTACCTTTGAGCCCTTCTCAGATTCCAGCCTTTTAAAATCTCCCCTCAGCTGTCACCAGTCAGAACTATGATTATATAATGCAAATATATACTGGCAAAAGAATTAATTGGTCTACTCACTGCTACTGTCACTCAGGTATTCAAGCCTCCTTACCTTGTCACCCTTAATGTACTCTAACACCATGGAAACTGCTTTGGAAATTTTAGTTGAAAAGCAGTATATAAATATTTGTTGTATTGTGTTGTATTGTATTTAGACTACACACACAAAAAACAATACAGGTAGATGATCATATTCAGAAAATAAGTTGATCCAGGTATGCAGTTATACAACCATGTGAGAAAATAAAATGGGCAGTTTAAATAAATAGCTACTTTTACTAGCAGCCACAATCATGGGAATCACTGTGGATGTCTGTGTGCTGCCTTGTTTGTGCTAATTCTTCTTCATGCAATTGTATAGATCCTTTCATGACTATATATAGGTGGGGAAATAAGCATGTTTGTAAGCTGGATCTGTATTTTAGTCTTTAAAAGCATACTTCCAATCAATAGACTTCAGCACACTTAAATCTTACCAGTGCATTCTTACCATGTTTCAAGCATGGACAGTGAAACTATAAAGATGGAAATGGCACTGTCTGCTAAGCACACACCTAGTACTTGTTCTTGAAAATCCGACTGCAGCATTTCAAACTAACTGAACTACAGCTTTAAGGCTCATCCATTGTTGCCTGTATGGTTCGAAATAGAACTTCCTAAAAAAAATAATCATCAGTATTGGTCCAATAGGGCATGTGCCCCAGATGCCATCAGTCACTTGTCCTCCTCCCCAGTCATACATATATATACACACAGGTATTGTATTATTTATGACATTTTTATTCTACCCTTCTTCTAAGGAGCTCAGGGCAGTGTACATAGTACCTTCCCCACTTTTATCCTCCAACAGGAGGAGGGCTGGTCTTGTGGTAGCAAGCATGACTTGTCCACTTAACTAAGCAAGGTCTGCCCTGGTTGCATTTGAATGGGAAACTACATGTGAGCACTGTAAGATATTCCTGTTAGGGGACAGAGCCACTCTGAGAAGAGCATCTAGGTTCCAAATTCCCTCCCTGGCATCTCCAAGATAGGGCTGAGATTCCTGCCTGCAACATTGGAGAAGCCGCTGCCAGTCTGTGTAGACAATATTGAGCTAGATGGACCAATGGTCTGACTCAGTATATGGCCACTTCCTATGTCCCTAAGTAATCCTGTGAGGTAGGCTAGGCTGAGTGAGTGTGACTGGCCTAAAGTGTGAACTCATGGCTGAGCAGGGAAGGATCTGAACTGAGGTCTCCCCAATCCTAATCTAACACTGTTACCACTATAGCACACTGGCCCTCAATTGTTCAGCTGTTTGGAGTACTGACTGCAAAAGAAAAGATATTCAACTCAGGTTAGCTCTGGCATTGCTGAAGGACTGATCTTGCCAATTTGAGTAATCTTTTTAAAATTGTGTCTTCTTAATTGAAGCTTCAATGCTATACTCACTTGAAGTAAGTCCCATTGTATACAATGTTGCTTAGTTCCAAGTAGACATGTATGCACTGTAACAGAGACTTTTAAAAAAGCAAAACCAAATCTAGTTATTGACGGGAAGGCTGTTTTAATTATCAAAATTAAACTGTGGGTGTGGGCCCTGGATCTTTTAAGTATCTAGTAACACTCCTGGCTCTCTCATTTCATGGTGGATGGGTGGCTGCCTGTCTGTGAATAAAAGGTTGTGAATAGTAAATACAGGGCTGAGATTAAGGATGCATAACTAAACCCCAGAACAGGTGAAATTCTGTAGCTGTTTGGACCCCTCTGAGACCATTAGCAATGGCCTGAAGAAACCCAGTACAGTAGTGTAAAAAATGGACACCTGAATAACATGAAGGAGAATGGAATGCACCTGTAGCTAATATGCAAGCATTTTTGTTTAGGCAGGCATTTTTGAAATGATTTTATTAAATAGCTGTCTGGGTAGGTTATTCATTTTCTGATTGGCATGTTACTGGGTCTTCAGATACGTTGCCAGTATTTTGATTGTTTTTATATTGCAATGTAACCCTACTGACTGGGCAAAGTCACCTTTTAAAGCGCTGGTACTCATCTAGCAGGGGGGAAACCCCTATCTTTATTTATCCCAACATAGTATCTCTTCAGTGACAACTTGTGTCTCCATTGTTTTTATTTTTTAGATTGCGAACCCTTTTGAGACAGGGAACCATTTCCTTATACCTTTTGCGGTGTAAACACCTTTGGGATGTGTGTATGTATGTATGTGTAAAGCAGTATATAAATATTCTTAATGTATGGACATTGCTGGAATAACTTTGAACTGCCCATTGAGGTGGTCTGGAGAGGTCTGGAGAGGTCCATCTCTAGTTGCCATCAGCATAGCTGGTGGCCACACAGGGACGGGCCTTCTTGGTTGCTGCCCCAAGATTGTGGAATGCAATCCCTACTGAAATACATTCCTCCCCATCTGACAATTCTTAAAAAGCATTTGTAAACGCATCTCTTCACCCAAGCCTTTCCTGCTTTTTAAAAGTTTAGGTTTTAACCTGTTTTTGACTTTTAAATTGTTTAAATTTTAAGTTTTGTGTATGTTTTTAACTTGTTTTATGTTATTGTTAACCGACCAGAGAATAAAATAAATGAATGAACCTACAACAAAATGAATATAAATGCTTAAATAAATATAAGTAAGAGACACAGAGCCTATCGAAGCTCTGCTCCATTTGCCTTTTTAAAGTACTTGCTGTATTCAGTGGGGTGATGCTGCATCAAAGCACCAGTGCTACTGTGATGGCACACGGGATTCTGTGTAAGAAGATGGTAGATATACCTTGCTCACCATCCCATAAATAAATAAATAAATAAATAAATAAATAAATAAATAAATAAATAAAAGGCATAGCCAGCTACAGAGAACTACCAAGTCTAGAGAACTTGCACAGAAGCATTGACTGCTGCCTACTAGGGATATGCGGTTCGAGCACTGTTTGGGAAATGGGATAGAGAACTTTAAGAAAAAGGAGAGCAGGTCCTTATTTGCCCTCTGCCACCCCATGCAGCTTCCTGCTGGTGTAGCTCGTATCCCAATAACATGCACCATTTGCATAGTCAGCAACACCATGATGATCACACAAATGGAACCCGTGGTTCATTTACATCCCTACTGCAGAGAGTAGTGGATGACACAAAAAATATCTTCTTGTGATTGATCCATTGTGATGCACTGCCTAAAGTTCTGTAATAGAAGTAATGCATACCTGCCACCTTGAAAATTTGTATGCACAAGTACATATTCTGATGCTATTAGGATAGCTTTCTCTGAACACAGATCCAGCCAAGGTGCTTTCAAAAATATTTTGAAGACCAACCTTTTGACATTACATACCTCAAAAACATATCTACATTCTTAGATTGCTCATCTAAACTAAAGACCAGATATTTTAGAAAAAGACTGACACTTAAATGATAAACTTGTATTTCATTGTTGATGCACGATTATGGTGTGGTTTTTTTTTGCAAACTTCTTTTCTTAAAAATATGTGCTATGTTCAGACAAGACAAGATTTTAGCTTATTCACTACTAGTATAAAGTTTTAAAAGCTCTCTATAGATGGGGGATAAACCAATCATTAAACTAAAGGGGGCCTCAGCTGACTGTGTCTTCAGATAAGGAGATACAGGGCCCGGTCTCTCGATCTCGGTTCAGGGGGCTACTCACGATTTTAAAAACCAGGTTTGCGGAGTGTTCGCTCCGCAAACCTGGTTTTGGGGCAGGGGTTCTTGAGCAGGTTACCCACTCCAGAACCACCGGACTCGCAGCCGAGCCCGGTGATTCTGACGATTGGGAAAAATCAGGCTAGGCTTTCCTAGCCCGATTTTCCCCGATCATGGGAATAGCCCCACAATGTAAATCTTCGGTGAAGGCTTGTTTACACAATATAAAAATACGATTTAGCACTTACAATGTTTCAACAATGCCTTTGTTTTCCAAAGGCTAAATGCATCCATTACATCATTCATTTTGTAAGCATAAACATTTACAAAAAATCAATTTCAAGGCAAAGTTAATGTTATTTTATTGCACATGTCACTTAAGACCAAAAATGGACATAATTTGACAAAAACATGGCAGAGCTTTTGAGACTTTGTACCAAGTAGTAATTCATACAGTGTAAAACTCTGAGACAAACATCTTTACCATAACATGTATAGTATACTGTGCCATGGCCAGTTTCAGTTACAAATAATATCAGAGGCAAATGTACAGTATATTCACAAATAAAATTTCACAACTACTTAAAAAAACTTTGGGATCTGTTACATATAAATCCAGTGACAGTCATGCTGCCTTTTCCAGATATATACAGTAATATTCTCAGCAATGATTTCCATATTTTTAAAGCCTCCCTGAGTCCATATTTAGCAATATTGTAGATTTTTCAGGTAATCACTCATAAAAAAATAAGCAATGGCAGCTTTTCTTGAGGGGGGAAAAGGCAAAAATTGTGCTCACATTAAGAACAGAACCAAAAAGCCTATTGTACTTTTGCATCCAAAAGGCTACTGACTGTTGTGTGTCCTCGACCACTTACACAGCCACTGACATGCTGTAGTGAGTCACCTCCAAGATAGGCCAGGAGAAGATCTGTGTGCCGATTTAGCAGTTGCATAAGGTCTTCTGCTAGATTTTCCAGAGTTGAATATCGTACTTTTTCGAAGTCAAAAATGTCTTTCAGAAAATAAAGCACCTGATCCTAGAAAACCAACAAAATGAAACTTGTTTATATATGGTACTGTGTAACATCCGGACATTATTTTTGGCTGATATACAATAAGCTCTCTCAAAGCTACAATGTTGCATACCTTGAAGAAGTTACATAACTCATACAGAGAATTTCTGGGGCCCAGAAAGCCCCATGCCATAACAGGACTGATGTGTTCACAAATAGCATAGAAGTGTGCAAAGAAGCCATCAGGTACCTGGGAATGAAATTAGCAAAGAAAAGGTAAATTGTTTTCCATGTCTGAACTATCAGTTTAATTACAGCACATACCAAGGTTTGTTTTTACACTGTTTCCATTAAGTTTATAAACTAGTATGCTATGGACAGAGATAATACTGCCTTTTCCTTTTTATTTCCTCATGGCTGTACAGAGTTAATGTTATTCATAATCTCTGGGCACTTTTTCCACATTATAACAGCATAAACACAACACTTCTTGTACATAATTGAAACATTATTGCTGTTCCAATTGTCTTGGGTAACCCTTAATAATGGAATTTAAATTATTACAATTTGGGGAAAGACTGAACACTTGCTTTCTTGATGTAAAGAGAACTGAAATGGATTTTTAGCTGGTTCTTCATAATTATACATAGATTAAAATGACTGAAAAAAACCCATCTTGCTATTGGTTGAACAGAGCTGTATACAAGAGTGTTAGGAAAAATGAGGTGACTATTCCTGAATGATCACCTCAGCATCCACCGGGGCAAGAAATTAACTAGTCAAGTTATTAAGCTCATCACCTTGTTCTATGCACCACTGGTGGAGACTGAATAATGTCAATACTGACAGTTTTATTTTCCTGCCACAGCATGGTTGCATCAGAATCTAAATGCAGTCAACTATTTTAATTATGCACATTTGCTCTGGCATATGATCCCAGGTCTGGTTTTACATGCCTAAAGCCTATACTTATATATGGTATTTGTTATTCTCCAATCGAAGCCATGTACAGGTGGACCTTGTCACATGTGGTCTCGACACCTGTGGTCCAGCGTATCCGTGGCTGGGCAATAAAGACCTGATATCAGTACATACGGGTGCAAAAAGGATTATCATCCGTGGTCCCTAAGTGGCTTGAAGTGACCTCAGAGGTTATTTCTGGCCACCATTTTGATGAAAGGAGCCATTTTTGTGGCTTTTTCCTGGAAAAACAATTCCCCCCACAATTTTTTGCAGTATATCACAAATGTAGGGTATGGGGGGGCTTTGCTGGGCAGCTGGAGACCCGCAGAGCATGTACTGTACTTTATTTATTGTATTTCTGCTGTTTTTAGCCATGTTTAGTTTCCAGGAACCTAAACCCATGCCTCCAATTCCCACAGCCCTAATGTCTCATTATCCGTGGTTCTATTGTAACAGAGAATAGAACCCCCGTGGATAACAAGGTCCAGCTTTACAGTTTATAATTTTGCTGGAATAGTAAGTGACATAGCAAAATAAAGCAAATTAATGTCCCAATTAAACATGACAAATCAATTATAATTGGCATGTTCACAAATATTAACAATTCAAAAATTAAAGCCTACTTGCCTTCATTTGCTGCTTTTTTTGTTTTAGAACTGACCAGCAGCTGGAAGCCACAGCCTAAATAAGAATATTTTTCTAAGTTACTTGTGTATCTGAAATTTTTCTGTTTATAAACAACCAATACAGTATACAATGAAATAGGGTTTTCCAATTTGTTAACACTTACAGGTTAAGCAAGTGCCCTAACCTTCATGTTATTGCTACAGCTCACTTCTTTTTAATTGCTATGGAGCCACTCCACTGAACATTCATCTGTTCCAAATATGATGTGCTTTCAGCAAAAATGGGCTTTTCCATTTTCCAAAGAGAATTCCATGCACTGTAGAAAGCCACTTGCAGAGCTGTCCCAACCTACTCAAACTCTCCCATGATATCCTTGTTGACAAGATAGTAAGATGCAGGCTAGATCACACTTGTCAGGTGGATTAATAACTGGTTGGACACTCCCTCTGTCGCATCCCCAAGTACCCATTAATGGCTTGTGTCAACTTGGAGGAAGGTACTGAGTGTATTCAACATTTCTATAAATTACTTCGATGAGGGAGTAAAGAGGATGCTTACCAAATCAGTGGATGACACAAAGTGTGTGTATGTGTGTGTGTGGCGGGGTGGGGTGGGGAGTACCTAAGACCCTAGAAGACAGATTCAAGACTCAAAACAATCATGAATAAGGCTAGAACATTGGATCAAAATAAACAAGATGAAGTTCAACAGCAAGAAATGTAAAAAATCAAATTCACAAGTATGGTATAGGAGAGACCTGGCTTTCTAGCAGTACAAGTGAAAAGGATCTAGGTATCTTAGTGGACTACAAGTTAGGGATGTTCACGGAACCGGGCGGAGGAGGCTCGAAGGTGGTGGTGGGGTGCCGCTTTAAGCGAGGGTGATCTTACCCCTCCTGCCGCTCTTCCCCTGCCAGCGCTCCTTTTTCAGTAAGTCCATGGGGCGGCAGCATACCTCCCTGCTGCCCCTTTTGTCCCCATTTACCAGATATACTCAGAAGTATTGGGTGCAAGGATGCGCGTGCCACACCTGCTGTGCGCTGGTGAGTGATGCGCACATCCCTGCGCCCGATATTTCCGGGTATATCTGGTAAACAGGGGCAAACGGGGTGGCAGGGAGGTACGCTGCCGCCCCATGGACTTACTGAAAAAGGAGCGCTGGTGGGAGAAGAGCAGTGGGAGGGGTACGTTCCCACTTAAAGCAACACCCCACACCCCTGCCTTCAAACTAGCAAAACCACCTGCCGTTCGAAACGGTTCCATGCACATCCGTACTATAAGTTGAGCCGGCAGTGTGATGCAGTTGTTTAACAAGCTAATAAAATATTGGGCTACATTAACAGAGGGATAGTGTCCAGATAATGAAAAGTAATAAGCCCTATTCACACGTTTTCTTCCAACACACACATATTTATATAGTGTGTATGCATGTATAAGTCTGTATGCATGTACAGTTACTCACACTATGCTTAATTTATTTAACATATTTATGCATACACAACAGCAGACCTATCTGTACCTTGCATTTGAAGGGCCTGTACTCTGGCTCAAGTTTAAAATCTATAGTTATGCATACAAAAGCCATATATATTTGTACAGACACCTGTATGCACGTATAGCATAATGTCTGGATAGGGCTAGAGTTCCTCTCTATTCTGCACTGGTCAGACCTCACTTGGAACACACAGTTTCCAGTTTGGGGCATCACATTTTTAAAAATGACATTGATAAACTGAAACAGGTTCAGAGGAAGACGACAAAAATGGTGTGCAGTCTGGAAACCAAAACCCAAGAGGAACAGTTGAAGGAGCTGGGTACTTTTAGCCTGGAGGAGAAAAGACTAAAGGGAAATATGATAGCCATCTTCAAATATCTGAAGGGCAGTCACATAGAAGGTTGAGCAGACTTGTTTTCTGTTGCTCCTGAAGACAGAACTAAAGCCAATAGGTTAACATTAAAAAGAAGCAGATTTAGGTTAGAAATTAGAAGGAATTTTCCTTACTGAAATAGCTGTTCAGCAATGGAACAGTCTGCCTTCCACAGTGATGGATTTTCCTTTACTGGAAGTTTCAAAACAGAACTTAAAAACAGCCCTGCTGGATCAGGCCCAAGATCTATCTGGTCCAGTATCCTGTTTCACATAGTGGCCTAACAGATGCCTCTGGGAAGCCCACAGGCAAGAGCTAATGGCTTGCCCTCTCACCTGCTGTTGCTCCCATGCAACTGGTATTTAGAGGCATCTTGCCTCTGAGGCTGGAGGAGGCCTATAGACCTTATGCATCCCTAATCCTGTCCTATATGAATTTATCTAAACCCTTCTTAAACTATTCAGACTGTTGGCTTACATAACATCCCATGGCAGAGAATTCCATAGGTTAATTAGTGTTGTATGAAAAAAAAATACTTCCTTTTGCTGGTCCTAAATTTCTTGGCAATCAGTTTCATCAGATGACCCTTGGGTCTAGTGTTGTGAGAGAGGGAGAAAAATTTACTTCTATCAACTTACTCGACACCATGCATGATATTATAGACCTCTATCATGTCTCCCCTCAATTGTCTTTTTTCAAAACTAAAGAGCCCCATGTGTTGTAGCCTTGCCTAGTAATGATGGTGCTTTAGGCCCCTGATCATCTTGGTTGCCCTCTTCTGCACCTTCTCCAGTTCTGTAATGCCCTTTCTGAGGTATGATGGCCATATTATAATGCATGGAGCCCTCAGTTTTATGTAATGGATGAACTCGGGTGTTATGGTTCTGTTTTATGTTTTAACAGTTTATTACTTTATTTGTACAAGTTCGCTTTTATGTAAAGCTTTTGTACTCTGTGTTTTGCTGGTCGAATGACCGTAACAATAAAGATCTGATTTGTATGGTGACCAGAACCGTACACAATACTCCAAATGTAGTCTCACCATAATTTTGTATAAAGGCATTATAATTATAATATTAGTAGTTTTGTTTGGAATCCACCACCACGCCTCCCCCATGATTCCAAGCATGGAATTGGCCTTTTTCACAGCTGCTGCACACCAAGTCGACACTTTCAATGAGCTGTCCACCACAACCCCAAGATCCCTCTCCTAATCAGTCACTGACAGCTCAGACCCCATCAGGGTATATGTGAAGTTGGGGTTTTTGCTCCAATATGCATCACTTTACACTTGTTAACATTCAACCACATTTGTCATTTTGTCACCCATTCCCCCATTTTGAGGAGATCCTTTTGGAGCTCCTCACAATCTATTTTGGATTTCACTATCCTGAATAGCTTGGTGTCATCTGCAAATTTGGTCACCTCACTGTTTACCCCAACTTCTAGATAATTAATGATTAAATTAAAAGGCACTTCCTTCCATTTAGAGAACTGTCCATTTATACCTACGCTCTGTTTCCTGTCTTTCAACCAGTTACCAATCCAAACATGAACCTGTCCTCTTATCCCATGACTGCTAAGTTTAGTCAAGAGTCTTTGATAAGAAATGTTTCTGAAAGCTTTTTGGAAGTTCAAGTATACTATGTCAACTGGATCACCTTTATCCTCATGCCTGTTGACACCCTCTAAGAACTCCAAAAGATTGGCGAGGCAAGATTTACCTTTGCAGAAGTAATGCTGGTTCTCCTTCAACAGGGCCTGTTCTTCTATGTGCTTAACAATTGTATCAGAGCCTAACTGTCCCTCGGTCAGAGATATCATAGCAGATTTCATACTGAGCGGTGATGAGTTGAATTAGAAGACCTCCAAAGTTCCAGTTTCTAGAATTCAAAAATTCTACTTCACGCTGAAAACAGAGCCTCATCCAGATGTTATAAAATGGAGGCTGTACTTAAGTATACCCCCAGAAAGGAGACCCAAGTTCCACCTAGTGTGTCAGTCACTGTCCCCTGCCAGGCAGGTACATCATGCTTACAGCCATCATCCGAAGAGGCAAAGGCTCTAAGCGTGATGGAGGATGTTTCTGTGAGCAGGGCACAGAAGTCTCCTGCTCATGAAAGCACTCTTCATTACCATAACAGGCTTTGTCTCTTCAGACGAAGGCTGTAAGTGTGATGGACGTGCCTGGCAGAGGAGAATGACTGACATACCAGGCAGGACTTCTGCCTTTTTTCTGATTCCTGAGGCTGTACTAGAACACAGCCTCCATTTTATAATGTCTGAATGAGGCTTAGGTTAGCAAAATTGTTGGAGGGGAGAGGTTTAGTTCAATCCAATTATAGCAAAGCAAGTGTGTGTGAAAGAAGAGGAAGTCCATTAAACAGTATCTTGAGACAGATCTTTAAGGTTCTGCAAGTAAGGTTTATCGGGGAAGTTACATACTTGGATAGAAAAGTTGGTGCCCCTGAGTTTTCCACCTTCATAGTGCAGAGTAGAGAGGGAGAGAAAGAAGCTGCATGGGTAATGGAGAATGCAGCAGAGCATGGAGTAATAAGGAGGAAGTGAGAGATTCTCGAGAGTATAAGTCTACCAAATCAGAGAAAGCCAGAGCAGAGGGAGAGACAAGAAGGGGAATAAAGAGCAAGACCCTCCCTCACAATTTCTCTACTCCTAATGCCCCTAGTGATCACTAGGATAGAAAGTGCAAACATATGATGCAGCTGGAGCTGTGCCTCCAACAAAAAATACCACTATGCTATATTTAATTTTGGTACTCATCGTTGTTTTAGTGTTCTCTTTTACCATAAGAACTTCCCTGCTGGATCAGGCACAAGGCCCATCTAGTCAAGCATCCTGTTTCACACAGTGGCCCACCAGATGCCTCTGGGGAGCCCACAGGCAAGAGGTATGTGCATGCCCTCTCTCCTGCTGTTGTTCCCTTGAAACTGGTATTTAGAGGCATATTGCCTCAGAGGCTGAAAGTGGCCTATAGTCACCAGAATAGTAGCCATTGATAGACCTGTCCAACATGAATCTGTCTAAGCCCCTTTTAGAGCCATCCAAGCTGGTGGCCATCACCACATCCCATGGCAAATAATTCCATAGATTAATTATGTGCTGTGTGAAAAAGTACTTCCTCTTGTCGGTTCTAAATTTCCCAACCTTCAGTTTCATGGGGTGACCCCTGGTTCTAGTGTTGTGAGAGAGGGAGAAAATGTCTCTCTGTCCACCCTCTCCACTCCATGCATAGTTTTATACACCTCGATCATGTCTCCCCTTAGTTGCCTCTTTTCCAAGGTAAAGAACCCCAGATGCTGTAGCCTAGCCTCATAAGAAAGGTGCTCGCACTAACTCTCTCACAAGTGCTCTCACCATCTAACAGCAAAATAATAAGGCTCTCTCTCTTTCCTGGGTGAAAGCTGCTGGTATTGTGCTCTAGTCAGCTGAGCTGTACTATGTTTCCAGAAACAACTGAATCTGTCCACTGTGGAAGACAGGGAGCTCAGTCAAACGACCGTAGTCCAGCTGACACAGTACAACTGTCCTTATGCTAGCTATCAAATTCCATAAACAGTTCAGAATACCAAAGAGGAATGGTGGTGACTTCTGCACTGTGTAAAATAAAGAACCAAATAAGTCTTTAAGTAAAGGTTAAGAACCTTGTTTTCTAAAATTAGGGCAGAATTTTATACATAGTTTGCAAATCTCCAACTTTAGCAAAGCCAGATTAAGATGGGAAGACTATTTGCATTATTTTAATCAGTATTAATTAGCCCAGTAACAGGCATTGTTATTATTCTATATTTCTTCTTCTTATCTCAGAGGAACTACTCCCCCACCCCACTGCCTTCCAGAATATATGGCAGTTAAACAAACACTTTCTGGTTTTCAAATTTTAACACAATTACAGCTTATATTCAAGCCAATGTCCCCAGCATATTTTTCATGCCAAAAGAGGTTTTAAAATCAGAAGTATTTGAGTCCTTAAAAAAATACATTACATACTTTTGTTTTGACCACATTGTTAAAAAGAAAAGAAAAACTTAAAAAAACAAAACCCATACTTTAAATAGTTTTTGACACAGCCAAGCAGTTTTGTCCTAATAAGGATTGGAATAGTACAATATACAGATGGTAAACCTAGGCTTTTGTCTCCCATAGGACATAACAGAATTTAAATGGAATGCACTGCTACTTCAGTACTAGGAGGTAATCTGCTACTGACAAAACGCCTCTGTGTGTGTGTGTGTGTGTGTGTGTGTGTGTGTGTGTGTGTGTGGTTGATTCTAATATTTCCATGACAGGAAAATATAAACAAAAACCACCCTCAAAAGTTTGAAAGCAAGCATCTCAGCTTCCTCCACTGCAAAATCTCTTCCTGCACAACATGTCTCTTTGGAACCATGCAAGTCTCTTTGGAACCAGAAACAATTTCATCTCTTTTTTACAAAACATAAGGCCTGAGGGCTGACTGGAATTCCCCAGGGTGGTCACAATTACCATTTGTTTGTAAGTCTTAATCTAAGGCTCATTCAAGAGTTTGGGAGGGGGAAATTCCTACATCTGAACTGTTCCTCTTCCTCCTAGATTCAGAGACATATAGTGAGCTGGCACCAGGTTTTCCAGCCTGTTGTCAACAGCCAGTAGAAGAGAAGCAGCAGCAGAGGAATAAAATGAAGGAAGAAATAGGACTCTGGGAAATGGAATACGGAGACCTGCAAGGTGGGTAAAGAAAAAAATGGGTGTACCAAGATGAGAATGCAGAATGCAGAAAGATCTGTGGAGATGCAGAGAGCAGCGCTGGCCCAAGAGCTGGTGGTGCACCAGGTGACGTGGACACTCCCCTCTCCCACACTTCACCTGTTGAGTGGGCTCACAACACCTGAGTGGGCATTTCCCATCCCTTTTGCTCACCCAGCTGTTCTCCATCCTCACCACAGTGACAAAAGGAAGGGGTGGTGTGCTCCGACCTTGCCTTCCATGGTGATAACGAGTGGCCTGTTGTGGTGAGAAGAGAAAGGGGCAAATGATAGGGATGGGGAGCGCCTGCTCGTTCACCTTACCATGGCAGGCAGCCACTTCTGCTATGACACTGTCATGGCTAGCTGGTGGCCCACCATGGCAAGGAGGGCATCCCATCCCTGTCCCCTGCTCTCCTCATGAAGGGGTGGGCCCATTGTGGTGAGAAGAGGGATGGGGTGAGAAGAGGGATGTGGTGAGAAGAGGGATGGGGTGAGCAACAGGGATGGGGAGCACCTGCCCGTTCTCCTCAGTAGTCCGCTCTTGTGGCTGGCATAATGGTCTTTATGTAACTTTATCTGTTTTGCCCTCTTTCTCTCTGCCTGGGCCGGCCTGCCCGCCAGGCGAACTAGGCAGTCACCTAGGGCGCCAAGCGGGTAAGGGTGCCAAGAGATGGGAAAAGATCTGTGGTAATGCTGAGAAATACACCCACCCACCACATCACATGCGAGTATACACAAGCTATGGTGTGCTGAGAGAGAACACATTACAGAGTAGAGAGAGAAAATGAAAGAGCATTAACAGAGAAGATTTCAGGGGAGAGAGAAAACAGGTTATGGGGTGCAGAGATAAAATACTGAGTAAGAAAACATGGAGTTAAAATGGTATAAACATATTTCTCTTTGGTTAATATAGCAATATCGACTCCTCAGATAATGAAAATATAAAAATGACAGTCACAAGTTGTGTGTTCTTTTCTAGAAGCAAAAGCCTTGTTCTTTCTGTATTCAATGGGTGCAATGGATAGATAGCTAAGTACACTTAACTGTGTTCCAGAATTGTCATTGATGGGACTGAACCATGCCTAAGTTTCAAGAAGATCATCTTATATGAACAGAAGATGCCCAACTGCAGACAAAACAACAGTATTCTTATGCTAGAGATGAACTTATGTTTCTGTAGCAACAGGGATACCAGTGCCACTCTTCCTTTTGAAAAACTGGAAGCTAGTAAAGTATCACACCACCAAAATATATAATAATGGACTGTGAAAAAGCAATGTGAGGATTTTTGGCAATAGTGGTGGGGTGTTTCTAATCACTTCACATTCAGGAGCAGTATATTTTGAGTTCAGTATCATTTTCTGGGGACAAAACAGCATAGGATGCCAATCACATTCCAGGCATCTGGGTGGCTGCTATTGGAAATAGTATTCTGGATAGAACCACCTTAATTTGATCCACAGGACAGTTCTTTCATTCTTATTCAGATCCCCAGTCCAAGTAGTGATTCTGGCTTGTGATCCTTCATGAACTAGATTAGAAAACTGGTAGCTTCTAGGAGAAACCCACTGGAAAACAACTGGCAGCCACAGAAGTCAACAGAGAAACTACGCAGAAGTCTCTCATCTGGGCCCTTTTAAGATAAAAACAGAGAAAGACTGAAAACCTACAGTGAAAGAAGATAGCTCTGTCTTCAGTGAGCATACCACAGATCTTTCTCTGACTTCTCCTACATGGCAGCCATTTTGCTTTTTCATTTCCTTCTAGTGTTCCATAGAAGACTAAAAAATTTCTTGAATAATTAAGGCAGAATCAAAAGCCCTGGGAAAGATCATGCTTTAAATCAGTGGCTGGTTTAGGAAAATTACTCAAAGTAGTACCATTGAAATTAAAAGGACAAGTTACAAAATGCTTAACTTGTCCTTTTAATTTCAATGAGACTACTTCGAATAATATTCCTCACAAGGAGGGAGCCACCATCGAGCAGTAGGGTTCAAAGAACCCAGGCCACCAATGTAAAGGGCCACCAGTGCCCACCGTGTGTGTCTGTGTGTGACATCATGCAGAAAGGGGGCATGGCCCAATCGCCAGAGGGCCTACCCCAGCCCTCCTGATTGCATTTCTAGTCAGCATTTGCTGGCTGGCTGTGTTTATTTCCCTTTCTCTCCCTTGCTGGAGGAAGAGAAAGGGAAATAAACCACAGCCAGACAGCAAACACTGGCTGGAAATGAGATCAAGAATGTTTGCACAGCTCTCCAAAGCTTGGGCCATGCTACCTTTGTGAGCAAGGTCACTTGCAAAGGGGGCATGGCCCAGGCTCTGGAGAACCATGCAAGTTCTCCTGAGCTCATTTCCAGCCAGTGTCTGCTGTTTGGCTGTGTTTATTTCCCTTTCTCTCCCTTGCTGGAGGAAGAAAAAGGGAAATAAAAACAGCCAGGCAGCAGACACTGGCTGGAAAAGCAATCAGGAGAGCTGGGGCGGTTGACATGATGCACATGGATGTCACATGCAGGACTGCCAGCGGGACGGACACAGACTGGCCTTCCACTGGCTAGGCCACTGATTCCTCAGTATGTCAGCCAATAAGTTATATGTAGATTTTACATATATTTTGCAAGGTGGCCAATGCACTTTCATTTTAAAAGTTACAAACAGATATAGATGTTTCCATGGATTAATTTCCTACTACATCAAAGTAATGCTCCTTCCCTGCACTGGAGAGTGCCTACATTAGTTCTGGAACGTGCTTCCTTGATCAAGCAAGGGAGAGTGCCCACATATGCACATCCCAAGGATAGAAACAGGCTTATCACTTATGCCCAGTGAGGACTGATTCTCTGCAGGCACAGTGTGTACCTGGATATCTTGCCCAATTCATTTCAAAAGAGATTGTGTTTTGTACAGAAAAAAACAAAAAAGCAAGATGGCTACCATCAAAAAATGGAGTAGGGGCAGTTGCTAGGCTGAAACATTTTTTGCTATGTGATCAAACTTATCTACATGAATTGGGTATAATATACATCTTTTCTAGACCATGGATGTACTTAAGATAGACTATGGTTGACTAGTAGACCACTGGACAGCCCAGTGTACACTGGCTGCTGGGATTATTGCAAAGATGGACTAGGTATTACTTGGTTTGATCCTATGTAACTCTTCTTATGTTCTTAAGCAATAGTGCATTCTTGGATCACTTAACACACAGATTAGTTGTGTCTTAGCTGTTAAGAAAGCCCAAATATGCACTATTGCTTTTAAAATTTGAATTCACATTGTGGATCTTGAGGTTTCTGAAAAAAGCCCAAACAAAAAAATAGACTGAGTGTAATTAGACCATTCCTAAACTAAGCTATTGCCATGCTACAGAAGATCAAATTTCCCTGAGCAGTATGATGTAATGCCACATAATTCCAAACAAGTTTTTACCTGTATCATTTAATGCATGGAGAACAGGAAATTTTAATCAGCTGAAACTGTGATGTGAAATAGAACAACAGCTATCTGCATGATCTCTTCAATATTAATAATGGGTACCTGGATCAGTTTAATGTCAAGAATACTGGTGTCTAATAATGAATGCATGATTTTCTCAGTCTTGCAGTTTAACTGCCACTCCATGGAGATTACTTTCTTAGAAATAATTAGTTTGCTATTCTCACTGTGGAAGGCATATAGGTACAGCTGGTGTCAGATTTCTTGTACTTATTTTTTAACGGCTTGGACATATGGAGAAAGGATTCATTTTCACTCATGTCCATATTATATCTTATTATGCACATAATAATATTATGTAATACATTATCCAGCTAGATCCAACAAATAAATTGAGTTTTATCATTATTTTTAAAGCATATTAGCAGTTATAGAAAAGTCAATGGAGTACTAGCAGATATAAGACATTAATAATAATAATGCCCGTCTAGAATTATAACATGCTAGACGGGCAAAAGGAGTCTGAAATATCTACCTCCATGCAATACGTTTCCTTTCAGTTTTAAAAACTGCTCAGGATGAATGCATTGTCCTAACTACATCTATATATAAAGAGCCAGTGTGGTGTAGTGGTTAGAATGCTGGACTAGGACTGAAGAGAACTGAGCTCAAATCCCCATTCAGCCATGATACTTGCTGGGTGACTCTGGGCCAGTCACTTCTCTCTCAGTCTAACCTACTTCACAGAGTTGTTGTGAGGAGAAACCTAAGTATGTAGTACACCGCTCTGGGCTCCTTGGAGGAAGAAGAACAGTATATAAAATGTAAATAATAATAACAACATCCCAGGTCCTTGAGAAGGACTTGATGTCTGGATAAAACAAACCAGTCAATAACACCTGTCTGTCTGTGTAAATAAATAATAATGGCTTAAGAATAGCAACTTGAAGAAAGAAACAGAGGGTTTAATACCGGCTGCACAAGATCAGGCACTAAGAACAAATGCAATAAGAGCCAAAGTCGAAAAGTCAACAACAAACAGCAAGTGCCGCCTTTGTAAAGAAGCAGATGAAACAGTGGACCACCTAATCAGCTGTTGTAAAATGATCACACAGACTGACTACAAACAAAGGCATGACAAGGTAGCAGGGATGATACACTGGAACATCTGCAAAAAATACAAGCTACCTGCAGCCAAAAATTAGTGGGACCTTAAAATTGAAAAAGTGGTAGAAAATGAAGACGCAAAAATATTATGGGACTTCCGACTACAAACAGACAAACATCTGCCACACAATACACCAGATATAACTGTAGTTGAGAAGAAAGAAAACCAAGTCAAAATAATCGACATAGCAATATCAGGTGATAGCAGAATAGAAGAAAAAGAAATAGAAAAAATCACAAAATACAAAGATCTACAAATTGAAATTGAAAGACTGTGGCAGAAAAAGACCAAAATAATCCCAGTGGTAATTGGCGCCCTGGGTGTAGTTCCAAAAGACCTTGAAGAGCACCTCAGCACAATAGGGGCCACAGAAATCACCATCAGCCAATTAAAAAAGCAACTTTACTTGGAACAGCCTATATTTTGCGATGATATCTATAATAATAACAGCAACAACATTGATAATAAAATTCAGCCATCCCAGGTCCTTGGGAAGGACTCGATGTCTGTATAAAACAAACCAGTCAATAACACCTGTCTGACTGTGTAAATAAGAAATAACAATAAACAAACAAATAAATAAACAAATAAATCTCTCTCTCTTTTAGGCGCACCCGTCGCGAATCCCTTGCGTGGCAGCTCCAGTGAGAGTTCGTGAGCAAGCTGCCAGCAGGGGAAGAGGAAAGCGGTGATGCTGGACAGGTGGGTGGGCGGTTGGGGAGAATGTGGCGGTGGTGGATGGGCAAAGAAAGTGGCGGCGGGTGGGGGGAACTAGAGGTACAGATGCTCTGCGCCCAGCCAGCTAGAATGCTAATATTCTGCAACAACCATATGGAAATAATCAAAGCACACAGAGAAAAAAATTGCTACTTACAGTTTCTTTGAAGGAAGAATTTAGCCAATTATTGTTGACCACATTTTGTATAGACACGGGTGGATTTTCTAAATCTTCAAAGGAATCCATTAATATGAAGTCCAGAACAACATCATAGAAATTTAGGTGTTTCACCTGCATTACAATCAAAACGTTTAAAAGATACAAAACAGCTGTACAAAAACAAGATCAATAAACCAATATTATAAATTTTGTAGGAAATTCTAAATCGTAGTAAAACAACGTTGAATACATTTCTTAAATAAACTAATTAGAAATGGAAATGATAGTTGTCTAGGCACAGCAAATAGAAAACCATTACAAAATCTTAGTTGAATCAGAAGAGCAACATATACTTACTCCCAAAGCAGAGAGTTCCATTTCAGTATTAGCCCAGTTATCAGTCTGGTCTAAGAAAAAGATCATTTCATCAAAGACTTCTTCAAATTTCTTTGGATTCTGTGAAGTAAAACCAAGAGATAGTACATAAGAAAAGCCCTGCTGAATCAGGCCCAATAACTATCTAGTCAAGCATCCTGTTTCACAGTGGCCCACCAGGTGCTTCTGAGAAGCCCACAGGCAAGAGGTGAGGGCCTGCCCTCTCTCCTGCTGTTGCTCCCTTGAAACTGGTATTTAGAGGCATCTTGCCTCTGAGGCTGGAGGTGGCCTATAGTCACTATACTAATAGCCATTGATAGACCGCTCCTCCTTGAATTTGTCTAAGTCTCTTTTAAAGCCATCCAGGCTTGTGGCCATTACCACATCCCGTGGCATAGAATTCCATAGATTCCTCATTCACTGTGATGAAAAAGGGCTTCCTTTTGTTGGTCCTAAATTTCCTGGACTTCAGTTTCATGGGATGACCCCTGGTTCTAGTGTTGTGAGAGAGGGATAAAATTTTCTTTATGTCCACTCTCTCTACTCCATGCATAATTTTATACACCTTAATCATGTCTCCCCTTAGTTGCCTCCTTTCCAAACGAAGACGCCCCAGATGCAGTAGCCTTGCCTCATAAGGAAGGTGGCTCCAGGCCCCTGGTAATCTTGGTTGCCCTTTTCTGATCCTTTTTCAGTTCTTCAACATCCTTCTTAAAATACAGTGACCAGAACTTTACACAGTACTCCAAATGTGGCTGCATCAAAGATTTGTATAATGTCATTATAATATTAGCAGTTTTATTTAATCTCCTTCCTAATGATCCCTGGCATGGAACTTGCCTTTTTCACAGCTGCTGCACAATGAGTTGACACTTTCAATGAGCTGTCTACTAGAAGTGCGCATGGAACTGGGAAGCCCGGTTCGGTTAGAACAGAACCAGACTAGAACTGAACCTGGTTTGGTTCCGTGCTTGACATGCACAGATTTATTTTTTTAAAACTGTAAGCATTCGGCGTGTGTGTGTGTATGTATGTGTGTGTGTGTGTGTGTGTGTGTGTGTGTGCTGCCGAAAGTTGCCCATCCCATTGCTGGCCACTCCCAGTATGGGCCTTTTCAGCACTCTGCCTGCTCACAGTGGCCATTTTGAAGGCTGCCACACATGTGCACTGGCCATTTGCATGCCTGGGGGGGTTGGCTCGAAACCAGGGGGGTTTGAGCTGAACCAAACCAGGCCCTGTTTGGCTCGAGGGTGAGCCATCAGAGAAGCTTGGTTTGATGATGAACCGGCTTGATCTCAAGCAAGTTTGCACATCCCTACTGTCCACCAAGACCCCAAGATATCAATCCTGGTCAGTCACTGACAGCTCAGACCCCATCAGTGTATATGTGAAGTTGGGTTTTTTTGCCCCTATTTGCATTACTTTTGTCGTCCATTCACCAAGACTGGAGAGATCCTTTTGGAGCTCCTCACAATCTGTTTTGGATTTCACTACCCTAAATAGTTTAGTGTTTTCTGCAAATTTGTTTACTTCACAGCTTACTCCAACTTCTAGATCATTTATGAACAAGTTAAAGAGCACTGATTTCAGTACAAATCCCTGTGGACCTCCACTTCTTACTTCCCTCCATTGTGAAAACTGTCCTTTAATACCTACTCTCTGTTTCCTGTCCTTCAACGAGTTACTGATCTACAGATGAATCTGTCCCCTTATTCCATTACTGCTAAGTTTACTCAAGAGCCTTTTGTGAGGAACTTTGTCAAAAGCTTTTTGGAAGTCCAAATATACTATGTCAACCAGATAACCTTCCTCCACATGCCTGTTGATATCTCAAAGAACTCCAAAAGGTTAATGAGGTAAGACTTGCCATTGTAGAAGCTATGCTGGTTCTCCTTCAGCAAAGCCTGTTCTCCTATATGTTTGATTTTGTCCTTAAGTATGTTTTCCTATCCAGCACAGAAGTTAAGCTAACCAGCCTGTAAATTCCCAGATCCCTAATGAATCGCTTTTTGAAAATGGGGAGTTACATTAGCTGCTTTCCAGTCCTTGTGGTTTAGAGCTCAGACAATGGGCTCTATGCCTGTTCAATAACCCCTGCGGAAGAATTCAATAGCTCCATGAGGCGCTCTTTGGCTCCGCTGAATTGCACATGTGGTACAACTGTTATTTTCTGTGGGAGAGCGCCTTCTCAGTTCTTATTTAGCTGCTGTGATGATCTAAGAACATGGATGGATGAAATCAGGTAAGCCAATAGTACTGTGGAAGTATCCGAGCAGTAGGGCGCTGTGAGTGTATATGGATCACCAGAAAGATCACCTGTTACAGGTAAGCAATCTGTTTATCTTTGAGGTGATCATGTTCGCTCACAAAATGGGTGATTTCGCGAGCTCACCTGAACGGTGGTGGGTGCTAGAATAGAGCACCTTTTTAAAGAACTGCCTGTCTGACCAAAGTTGGCTCTGCCACTGAGCAGATGTCCACAGCATAATGTTGTAGACAAAGGGAAGATATGAGGACCATGTAGCTGTTTGCAAATGTCTGTCATGCTTTTGCCCAAAATGTGGGCTGCTGAAGTGGTTGTCTAGTTGAATGTGCCTTGATTCTTGAGGGAGGCTTGACACCCATTTATTGTAGCATATGAAGATCAATTCTATCAGCCAGTGCTAATGCCTCTGGCTAGAGATAGGCTGTCCCTTTCTCCCTCCCTTATAGGAGATGAACAGTTTATTGGACTGTCTGAATGCCTTCGTTCAGTCCATATAATAAAGCAGAGATCTTCTGACGTCCAAGGAGTGCATTGACTTCTCCAGAGTAGAAGGGTTCATGAAGAAGGTAAGACTATGTCTTTGTTTAGAAGGAATTCAGAAATTATTTCGAGTATCAAAGATGGATCCGTCCTTCGAGTGACTTTGTCCGGAAAGTACTTTGTGTAAGAGGAATCAGCTCTAAGAGCAGATAGTTCACTGGCACTCTTTGCCAATGTAATGGCAATTAAGAATGTAGTCTTTAAAGACAGATACTTAAGCGAGGAGGAGGCCAATGGAGCCTCTGTAAGCACAGACAGGACTAGCAAAAGACTCCAAGGTTCAATAGGTGGAAACAGCTTATTGATCTCCTTAAATAATCTCTTCAAGTCAGGATGGGAGAACATGGTGGGTGCGTCCCAGTTTGGATGTCTTGCAGAGAGCATGGCCATATGAACCTTGATGGCATTGTAGAGTCCCAAGTTCTTTAGATGCAAATAAAAGAGGATTTGACATATGGAAGCCTTACAGGGATCAAAATCTTTAGTAATATCACAGTGCATGAACCTCTTCCATTTGCATTTATAGTTTCTTCTTGTTCACTCTCTCTTCTCATTTAGGAGAATGAAGTTGAGCCTCCAGGCAGTTAGGTTCAGTAGCTGGAGGTTGTGGTAGAAGACGTGGCCTGATCTCTGTGATAGGATGTTTTGGCAGTGGGGGGGACGAAGGTGTCCTTGTGACAGGCGGCGAAGGATGGAAAACTACAGCTATCTGGGTCACCATGGGATGAGTAGAATGCATTGTGTTCGCTCTTGTAAGATTTTGCTCATGACTCTGGAGAGCAGGGGGAAAGGAGAAAATATATAGTTCAGGCCTTTTTTCCATGGCATCTCCCATTGAGTACTTCCTCAGGCTTGCTATGGAGCAGTAGAGGAGGTTGCATTTATGGTGACGTGTGTCATAAAATGATCTATTAGTGGGGTCCCCCAGTTCTGAAAGATATTGAGGACAATACCTGGATTTATCTCCCATTCATGTTGCTGGGAGAAGTCCAAGTCTATGCTCAGGGCATCCACCAAAGTATTGGTCCATGCCTTTGGTGTGCAAGGGTACTGGATGCACACCATGGTGTATGCTCCACTCCCACAACTGTAGCACTAGATTGCAGAGAGATCAAGACACTGTCTCTCCTTGGCAATTTGTATGCAATCACTGTTGTACTGTCTAGTAGAACTTGCACTATTTGATTTTTCAGTAGAGGTAGAAATGATTTCAGGGCGTGTAATACTGCTAGTAATTACATAAAGTTTGTGTAGGGGTTGCTGATGCAGAGTCTATTTCCCACAAGCACAAAATTAAACAAAATAGTGCTCACCTTTCTTGCTCTTGTTATCAAAGCAGACAAAATTTTTCTTCCACTTTCAGCAAGGAATATTCTATTAGCAGAATCTGACAGAATTACCTGGGAAGAATCACCAGCCATTACAAAGCTAGAAGCTTGAAAAGCAATTTAACTAAAGCAGTTATACCATAAGTAAGATTATTATATTCACTGATAACTTTGCTAAACAAAGGTACTCACTAAAAATGGGCCTCCTCAATGTTTGTGCAAAAAACCCAGCCCTGCTTTATTTGCTGTGTATTTTTAGGGAAGGGGTTTGTTTTTTAATCATATTGCTTGTTCATACAAGATATGGGTATTTTGCTAATCACAGGAAAGGCACTTTCAAATCACCATCATCCATCCCTTCTAACAACAAATCCAGGTGGTTAATAGTTTTGTCAATTTGGAAGCAAAACAGGGCCACCCAAAAATGAGACAGTGAGGGACTACTAAGATTTATGTAAGTTTGGGAACAAAAAATAAATAAAATTGTGCGAGCTTTCTGGATCTTGAGCAAGTGAATCCCTTCTTCTTTTCCTTTTTTATTAGAGAAAGAAAGAAAAATAGAAGGCAGGGGGAGATAATAAATTGTCCTGCTGAAGCCCCTAACAGCTTATAGTAAAAGCTCTTTGAGGAAACATTATTTCAAACCTATATAGCACAGTAGGAAAGGGAGGGGTAGGGTGGGGCCCCACAAAAGGTATCACCTAAAATTCCAAATAGCCTACAAGACTCCTTTTCCAGGCTGGTTAGAGTTCTGGCAGGAGCACTACAGTTAGGATTACACTACATCCTTTTGTTGAGGATCCTCATTTGTTCCCTCTAGTGCCAAATTTGGATGGCCCTGTGTTCTGGGGGTGGGAATTTGGGCTGATGGTAAAAAGGTAAAGTGTGCCATCAAGTCGGTGTCGACTCCTGGCGACCACAGAGCCCTGTGGTTGTCTTTTGTAGAATACAGGAGGGGTTTACCATTGCATCCTCCCATTCAGTATGAGATGATGCCTTTCAGCATCTCCCTATATTGCTGCTGCCCGATATAGCTGATGGTACTGTGAGGTTAAAACCTGTGTTTCCTTGGTTGCATGCGAAGGGTTGTTAACAACAATGCACATTCATCAGCTCAATTTCTCCCTTGCCAAAACTCTTAAATATAGCACAGAAACAAAGTACTAAAAAGGCAGCTGGCTTTGCACTGTGCCACACAGGTTTGTGGCGGAGTTAGAGCAACTGGACTATAGCACCAGGCTGCTAAGGATCAGAGCCAAGTGAGCAAGAACCTACTCATGTAGCCTCAAGGCTCAACAAATTTGCATGATTGTACAATGGGGGTAGGGTGGGGGCAGATCTCTCCAATATTTTATTTATTTAGCATATTTCTATACCGCCCAAAATGCAGGTTCTCTGGGTGGATTACAGGACAATAAAAACAACCAATAAAAAGATTAACATATTTCAACAATTAAAATTTAAAGAGTTAAAACTATTAAAACACAATTAAAACAATATCTAATTAAAAGCCTGGGTGAACAAATGCGTCCTGACTGCCCTTTTAAAAGTTGGAAGTGTGTTCCAAAGCCTCGGGGCAGCAATGGAGAAGGCCTGTCCCCAAGTAGTCACCAGACGAGCTGGTGGCAACTGCAGACGAACCTCTCCAGATGATCTCAATGAGCGGTGTGGTTCATAGCAAAGAAGATGTTCTCTTAAATACCCAGGGTCCAAGCTGTTTAGGGCTTTATAGGTTATAACCAAAACATTTACCCCTCACCCATGGTTTCTCGTGGGCCTGCCAACTTATTGTATCCTGTTTTTCAGTAAAGTGTGTTTGTGGGAAACACTTAAGAGGAAAAAAAGGAGAAGGGACAATGTGGACAGTGTGGCACAATAGTGCCAACACTGTTATGCTTGAATGATGTCCCACATTTCTAGTGTAGAGACACAGGGACAGTACAGGCCAGTGATAGGGACTGCTTTGGCTGTGACTACTGAATGTACTAACAGTTGATCTTAACCAAAAGGCTGATAAGTGATATTGAATGCACATAGATCTCCTTTCCAATTCTGTCATGTCACAATGTGCTTTGGAGCAGATGGAAATTACTGCTGTTTCTGCCTGCTCCATAGCCCAACATAACATGAGAACTTCCCTGAGCCTCTGTGCATGAAAGAAAGGTTAGAAGAGGGCTAGGAACCTATAGATAATGCTAAGCTTTAGAGCAGGCAGAAGCACCACAAGTTTCTTGTTCCATTTCTACCTGCTACAAAGCTCAGTGCAATATGACACTCCCCTCCCCCAAGCCCCCGTTTATAGGATTCAGGTGAGGAGAAGAGTTGGCAGTGATTGATGATGCTGGCAAAGTTCAGAATGGAAAGGCTTGTAATGGTGAACTGAAGGGTTAAGCCATCACCAGGCCTTTACAAGGCAGGCCCGACAACCTCACCAAAGTTCTACCCAACTTGTAGCAGGATCACAACTAGCTAATCCTCCCTTTTCCCAAACAATCTTACCAATGCAGGATTCTTGGGCGGGGACGAGTGAAAGGGAGGCTGGTAAGGATGGTAGCACTGTAAGCCTCAGCATAGATTCTGAGGCCCGCAAGGCTCCTGCTACTGACAACCAGCCATACCTGCCACCAGTTTCCCCCACTTCATGAGGGTAAGCTTACTTGAGAAAGGGGAGCCAGAAGGGAACTCCCCCAAGTGTGTCAGCTTTCTTAGAAACTCTTGGTGGGGGAAAGTGCTCCAACTTTCTCAAAGAACTCTCTTTAAAAGGTTCAGAAAAAACAAGCATCTTATGAAGGAAATTGGGGAGGGGGGCCTGGAAGAGATTGCCCATTAATAGTAATGATAAGAAATAATTTCTGGCTACTGAACCAAGCCAAAAGCTCCAATAAGAAGTTTTCAGTTGAACTTTTGATGATTTGTAGGGTACAAACATGTAGGTTTTGTGGGGACTTGAGTCCATGCAAGCTATACAATAATCAATCTCTTAACTGTGAAATTCTGCAGTTAAGCTGAAGATTAGGTAGGGCAACAAACCATGATAGGAAATAACGTTCAAAGGCAATATTGTCTCATTACCGTAGGCTTGCCTCAAGGAGTTGTAACATGTAATGTGAGAGAGATCCCTTGTGATGTCTGGGGATACTGGGGCTCATATCCAATTGTACTCGGCATACAAGGGATTCTAGGCTCAAAGATCTGTCTCAGATTACATCCTACTTCAGTGGCATCCAAAAGAAGATTGACATCCCAAGACCTCACTGTTTGCTTCTGCAGTTCAACTGATCCTTGTTACCATAACTTCTGTGTAGGGATGGAGTGATTTCTCCACCACCACTCCAAGTTATCTTCATATGTAGTACAAGATCAATTAATACAAACCCTTGGCAACTGAGATTTTACCTGAAAAGCTTGGCGAATACAATGGAGCTTAGCAAGAAAATCGTTGTCTCCCAAACACTCCAGCATTTCCGTCCTACATACAGTGAAATAAGGATATAAAAGTATAATGGCAGATTTCCACTTCAGTTCAAATAAATCTAAAAACAGTTCTACGAAGACATTGTTTACATTTTAGAAACTGTGTAATCAGTACTGTACACACACATGCGCGCACACACACACACACACACACACACTCCTACCTCAAGACTCGTGAATAAATCTTTCCCTCTTCTGCCAAGTGCAGCGCTTCTTCATATAATGGACAGTGGCAAAGTGAATCCATATTATAGGAGTTTCGGCTTTCTTTGTGTTCTGCAAGCTAAAAAAGGTACCACTTTTCAAGAATAATTAGTTAATATCCTAAAAGAATTTTGTGAAGATGGAAAACTGAACACTTATTTGGTATCCCTTTAAAAGTTTCTTTTTACCACCTCTTTAAATATAGGAAGCTGCCATATACCAAGTCAGACCATAGGTCCATCTAGCTCAGTATTGTCTACACCAGGGATTCACTGCGTTGGGTCCCCAGATGTTATTGGACTTCAACCCGCATAATCCCCAACCAAAGACCATTGGGGCTGGGGAATATGGGAGTTGAAGTCCAATAATATCTGGGGATCCAACGTTGAGAATCCCTGGTCTACACAGACTGGCAGCCGCTGCTCCAAGGCTGCAGGCAGGAATCTCTCTCAGCCCTATCTTGGAGATGCCAGGAGGGAACTTGGAACCTTCTGCTCGTTCCAGAGCAGCTCCATCCCCAAAGGGGAATGGCCCAATGGTACAATTTGCAAAGAAAAGCTACATTGGTGCAACAGGATATAGTTCCACTGTCCTGAGAAGTGGAAAATGTATAGCTGGCATCCATGTAATGGAGACTACAGTTGAAGGCTTAGCATGGCTAGTACCTGAACACTTAGACTTCTGTCTTGCATAAGCATACTAACATATAGGAGCTTTAAAACATCTTCCATTTAAAGTTGATTTTCATAATTATATAGCACAAGATAAATACTTTGTCTTAATATAATTTTAAAAGTATTTATTAGCCATTACATAACACTAAGCACTTGGCAACAACAAGTGAGCTCTTACCAATGTAAAATTGCTTTTCTAGCACATTCCAGGAAAGCAAAGACAGTCAAGGAAGGGGAGATTTTCAAGCAATCTCCTAATTATATTTTAGAAGAGGAGAAATTAAAACAGAGGAATAACAATCCTCAACATAATGTTTTTGGATATCAAAAGGAGTGCATGCTTTATGCTAATATGTGCTAAACAGGTCTACCATAGTCCTAAACCACCCTGAGCCATTTTTGGAAGGGTGGTATATAAATCAAATAAATAAATAACAAATAAAATAAATAGCCAGTCAATTATGCGGTTATAAAAAATAGTGAAAGAGAGACAGACCACATAAGGTTGTAGAAAAGCCAATACCATTGCTATCAAACAGAGCTGACAGCATATGAACACTTCAAAACAGCACCCTGCAGAGATTACTCCCAACTACAGTTTCAAAAGGAACTTACAGCCAGCGTCACAAAGCCGAGGTGTAGCTACAATTGAATAAGTGGAGTGGGGGAGACAAACGTCCCAGGGTCCCTAAGGTGGTCCCCCATACAAAGCTGGCTGGGAAACCTTAATCTCTCCTCCCTCTTTTCCCTGACAAGCTGCTGGCTTCTGATTAGAGCGTGTGATATTATATGCAAAGGAGCAAGAGGAAGAGTTTGTCAAGAATGTTTGGTTTTCCACCATGTCTATATTGTTCTTCTACAGCAAAGACCTGGTGGGGAAGAGAGAAGCAAGTGGCAGGGGGCTCAGCGGTCCATCTTCACTTCTTGTCCCAGGGCCCACTACAATGTTGCTATGCCTCTGTCAAGGCGCTTTTCTGAAGTTTACATTCCAAAGACTATATATACAGTCTACATACATGTATAAATGAGATACATACATCTTATTTCTTGTCATTTTTTAAAAAAAGGGAAAGTGATTAATGCTGGTTGTAATCTGTTAAGTAAATTAGTCCCAAGCAGTATGACAATTTTTGGAGACTGGAGCATTGCACTACTGAAATCTCTTTCTTCAAAGCCATATTCTAAAGTTCAGTAATAGTATACAATGTACATGGTTACAACATGGTTACCGTGTATACTAGGTGCTTTCCAGATTAGCTGATCAACCGCAGCAAAATGTCTCCGTTCAGGCAATTCGCATTTGAAATGTAAACAGCAGGGAGAGCAGTCTCGCAGAAACTAACAACCCGAAAAAACAGCAGCTTTTTTTAATGCCAGATATATGAGGTCCTAGCTCTATATAGCAGTGATTAAATTCGAAACAAGACATTGGAAATGTGAACAGCACCCTGCTGTCCACGTAGGGAACGCAGTGTCACGACGCAGGAAGTGTAAAGCACACTTCTGAAATATGACGTGACCCCATTGCAGGGTCTAACTTTGAAAGTGCCCTGTTCACAGTTACTGGATACATGAATAGGGCTCAAACACAAGGGATATTCTTAGTCTGAGTAAGCTGTGTCAGACTGCATTTATGACTACAGGCTGAGTATCCCTTATCCGGACTGCTTGGGACCAGAAATGTTCCAGATTTCTGATTTTTCTGGATTTTGGAATATTTGCATAATGAGATATCTTGGGCATGGGAACCAAGTCTAAACACGAAAGGTTACTGTATTTTATCTTTGCTCTCTCTTGCAAGGCAGGGATGGAGAAGCCCCCTTTGCTGCCTCCTGCCAGGGGAAGGCCAGTTTAAGGGTTAACCTGAGGGAGTCCAGGTTCCTAGAGAGGCGACTGGGAAGAAACATTCGGCACAGGCGCCTTCCCTTCTGGCCCCTCCCCCAGAAAGGAGCCTTTGTGTCTTTTCCTGCCCACAGGATCTGCAGCCCACCCCCCCACTTGAAGAAGAGAACTTGGTGGTTGCCAATGTAGGTGGGGTATGTGGGGACCCCAGAGCTGTGGGGGGAAGCGATGCAAGGGAGGACAGCAGGGAGTGGGCTTGGGACAACAGAACCAGGGGAGAAATGTCCCGGGTGGGCAATGAGGTGGATGAGATGTGTGCAGCCTTCTGAAATAAGTAAGTTTTGACTGCATGTTAAAAAGCAGCAAAATTGGGAATCTGCGAGCGAGTGAGCTGAGGCGTTTTGTTTTTTGTTTTTGTTACAGCGTGGTGTCTGGATTTTGGAGCAGTCTGGATGTCCGGATAAGGGATACTCAACCTGTACTACAAATATGTATATACTGCTTATCAACAAAAGTTCTCAAAGAATTTTCTGTAGAAAAATTAGTAAGTAAGTAAGTAAGTAAGTAAAGGTAGTTCCGTCTCCAAAGGGCTTACAATCTACAAAGTAACATAAGACAAACATCAGCAACCACTGGAAAGATTCTGTGTTGGGGCTTGATAGGGACAGGTCTCCCTCTGCTAAATTTAAGAGAATCACCACTTTAAATGGTGCCTCTTTGCTCGGTTAGCATCTAAGGGCTTCTATGCCACTTGTTTTACACAGTAATATCAACGCCTATATTTACTTGCTGGCGGTGAAGGAAGGATGTGTGAAAGGATAATGCAACTTTGTTGTTCCCTTTAAGAAGCACTTTTTTAAAAAATTCAGAAACCTGTCAGATTTCACTGAAGGCAGGGAGTAAAACTATCCCCTTTACAAGAGAAATCCTGGATTAAGAACTGAATTTTGATGTGTAAACCATCGAGTCTGACCAATCAGATAAAGAATCAAATACAAGGGTTAAGTGGCAATAGGCAATTTTAGCTAGCTCCCCTTCAAGCTACAGCACTTTGTATACCCCACAAATATGTTACTGAGAGTTTCCCAACCCTTAGTGACAAATTTGGGGGATACAGGGGGGAGCTGAGGGAAAAGGAGGATAACTGAAAATCACACTTCTTTGCATGAACAGAACTAAACAGGAAGCTGTTTCATGCCCGCCCACCCCTGACCCAGTAGACTTGTCCATTTACTTTATCTGATGAAGCTGTTTCTGAACTGGTACCATATTTTCTACAGGCCTATCCCCAGTTAGCAGCTACATTCTCAACTAACTGAAGCTTTTGGAAAAAAGACAGACCCACATATAGTGCACTGAAGAAATAAAGATTGGAAATTACTAGTGTATGGATAACTGTGGCCAGGTCATCCACGTCCTATGGGAGGGATTACAGTTGGAGTCTCAGTCTTAGCTTATGGAAAGTGCTACATGCCATTGACACGACATGTAATTTATGCCATGTCATTCATCACTTCCAGTGACAAAGCTGATCAATCAGCACTCCAAATTGTGGGCTTCATACTTTAGGGGCAGCACAACTCCAGAACTCTACTTCCATGGGCAGATGAACCCCAACAAGGCCTCAATCTTGTCAGACTGATTTTCAGTTTATTGGCCCACATCCAATCCATCACTGATCCTACTGATTAAGGGTTCCACTGCCTCACCTGAACTAGGTGAAATGGAGAAACAGAGATGGTATCACCAGCATAATGATGGCTTTTCTCTCAGAAAGACTTCTCTCAGTGGCTTCATGTAGATATTGAATAGTATGGGGAGCAAGACAGAATGTTGCAGGACCCCACAGAGTAAAAGTGGTGAGTCTAAAAAGGTAGTCCTTCAGGATCACCTGCTGCAATTGTCTCTCCAGGTAGAAGGAGAAATACAGTAATGCAGTGCCTCCCACCCAGACAGTCTATCTAGGACAATACCATGATTTTGACAGTAGGCATGTGCCCGAAACGTTTCGGAGGCCATTGTAAAGGCCTCCGAAACGTTTCGGGCTAGGGGCCGCTTCGGTGTTTCGGCGCCAGCAGGGGTAGAGCTTTAAGGGCAGGGGAGGGTGTACTCACCCCTCCCGCCGCATTTCCCCCGCTGGCGCGCTGTCGGTTTTAAGCCCCTCGGGGCGGCAGAGTTCCTCCCTGCCGCCCCGTTTCTGCCCTCGGCCGGAAGTCGCAAGTGCGCGTGCGCACGCCCCTCTGCCGTGTGCGCGCGCGTGCGCACGTGCACTCGCAACTTCTGGCCACTTCCAGCCGAGGGCAGAAACAGGGCGGCAGGGAGGAACGCTGCCGCCCCGAGGGGCTTAAAACCGACAGCACGCCAGTGGGGGAAATGCGGCGGGAGGGGTGAGTACACCTTCCCCCGCTCTTAAAGCTCTACCCCTGCCGGTGCTGAAGATCATCGTGCACATCCCTATTTGACAGTCATGAGAAGTTCAGTTGAATTAGCTGATTGTATGAGAATGTGTCATAGCTTAGTGGGAGGACACATGTTCTGCATGCAGAAGATCCCTGGAATCTTCAGGTTGGCCATGACAAAATTCCCTGGAGACTCACTGCCAGTCAGTGTAGACAGAATTGCTTAACCTAAGGTTTGACTCTGTATAAGGCAGTTCATATGTATATGTTTCACTCTGTCCTTCACTCAGCTTCAGTCATTCATCAGAGTGACCAAGGCAATACATGCCTCCTAAATAGAAAGCATGTAGGAAAAAGTATGAAATCTCTGAGTAGTTCAGTGCATGCGATGATTACACATACATCTTTTCACTGCACATAAACACAATCACTGTGCTAGAAAGCTGCAGACAAACGACAGATCTACAGCCCGGAATGTATTTAATTTTTTTTAGCATCCTGTTCTAAGAGATGTCAGTACTGTCTAGAAGTGACAATTGATTAACCTGTGGCCTTAGAGCAGGGGTGCACAACTCAAATACTCTGGTGGGCAGAACCAATCATAACTTGCTGTGGGGGGAGGGGCAGAGATAAAATGTTCAGTACATTAATGATTACATTAAAATTAATTATCAAATATTAATGAAAGTAATGATTAGTTACTCATTTAAAATATTAATGAAAGCAATTATTAGTTACCCGCAGCATGAAGAGAGTAGAGGAGGCTGCTAGCAACCTTTCCTCCTCCCTGAGCCTCAGGCACTTTCAAAGCTTGCAAAGTTAATTTTGAAAGTGGTTTGACTCCCACCAGGGCCATGGGGCAAGGCAGCATTTTGCATCTCACCTCAGGCACCACAGAAAGGTTTGGGCCACCCCTGGGGCCAGCAAAAAAAAGTCTACATGGGCTGGATCCACATATGTTGTGAAGGCCTGCCTCTGAGGCATGATGGCTATGCAAAAGGACACAAACCGGCTTCAACATACCTCAGCTGCTGAAACAAATGAATCTGTTGATGCAATGCTTAGCGTATCCCGCAGGCTGAATTCAACTGTATTATCCTTCACAGTGATATCTGTGTCTTTATCTTAAAATTTAAAAAAAGGGAAGGCAATTCATTAATAAACTCCGCGTTTTGTTAAAAATGTCAGCAAATAGTGACTAAGCACAATAATTAACATTTAAATATTTGCAGCAGCAGCAGCAGTAGTAGTAGTAATGATTTATTTAGGTGTATTTTCCTGTCCTAGCTCAAGGTGAGTTTCAACATGGCTTCATTTCATTTTGTTCTCTCAACCATTAAGTGTCATGGTCAAGTAAGGATTCAGACGAGGTCTTTCATCTTTTAACACTTTCAAAAGAGCAATTTAAGTCTATTCAGTAGTCTGGAAAAATATAACAAGTCAAAAGACATCTGGATTTTATTTTAACATTTTAAGGAAAGCCTAATTAGGCACTTTTCTATGCAGCAGTGCTTCTGTACAAAGGCAGCTGCACTTTACGTAACATGTCTTCATATTCCAGGATCCATTTTAACATTTTAAATGCCTTTAAATGTAAACATTTTGCTATATTCATATTTTTAATTTTCTGAAGCAAACATTAAGAGAATTGCACAGTTTACAGAGACAAAACCCAGAATTTTTAAAAACAAGAAGGGCTGCATTTTACTGCATTTTACAATAACGAAATCAGCACTGAGATTTAACTGAAATCTGGTTGAAATCAATGTTATTCACTCTTCATGCTTGTTCAAGACTAGATCTGAATTAATTCTCACTCAAAAATTCACATTACTACAGGACATTGACAAATCGTGTGAGTAACTTTCAATTGAATGCTTAAAAATATACCACAGCCTAATTAAAGCCATTGTGCTTTGTCATGTTAATTGTGACCCTTAATACAAAGTTATACTATTTTTAATGGGATCCTTGTTTTGAGCTCCACCCCTCTCAAATTTCAGCATTAGCTGTGCATGCTGTCAGCTAGACTAGATGACACTGTTCTCATAATAAAGAAGCACGTTCACAGACAGATTACATTATTATAGCAAAACTTGGCTGGTCATGCTACTTCTCAGTAAAACACAGATATTTACCCAGGCCTGTAGCTAGAAATTTTGTGAGAGGCCAATACAAAACAGCAAGCATCTAAATACTTCTAATGTAAACCTATTAACCTTTTAATAAAACCAGTGCCAAGTACCCAATCGTTATAGAGTCCTTGGTCAGAAGCCAGTTTAGGCTTTACTTGGCAACTGGGACCCATGGTATGCAAAGCATGTGTTCTACCACTTCCAGACTCAATCCTTGGCATCTCCTGTAAATGAAAGACCTCTACTGGAGACTTTGGAGACATACTGCCAACTGGAATACACAGTACAAGGCTAGACAGAGTATCTGTCTGACTCAAGCTAGCAAGTTAATGTTGCCTTTGTGTTTTCTTTATCTCAGCAAGGGAAACAGCTAAGGGAAAATTACCTTTTAAAAAACAAGGAAAGGAAATCTGAACATTTAGAAAAGGGGTCAAGAATGAGAAAACCAATTTCTCACCTTTGCAACCTATGACCCTTTTACCTTGTGTCACTGTATCTTTGGTCACTGCATGGAGGTTGACAATATACTAGGGCTGTTCATTTGGATAGTTCCAACAGTACTATTGGATCTGATAGTACCACTGTTGGATCTCCCTCTGCAACAGGCGCACGCACATTTGCGACTTCCGGCCGATGGCAGAAACGGGCGGCAGGGAGGAACGCTGTCGCCCCGAGGGGCTTAAAACCGACAGCGCGCCGGCGGGGGAAATGCGGCGGGAGGGGTGAGTACACCCTCCCCCGCCCTTAAAGCGCTACCCCCGCCGGCGCCGAAACGGCCCCAAACCCGAAACGTTTTGGAGGCCTTTAGAATGGCCTCCGAAACATTTCGGGCACATGCCTAATCCCTATTACAAACAATACCACAGACAGATCTAGAAAATGTATTTTAGTCCCACAGTGTACTGCCGCATCCATTTTCATATGTTAGTTGTTACCAGACAGCCTCCCCGCTTGCTTTCCTCTTAGAAGCAGAGAACTGATGAGCTGAGCACTGATGAGCACTTGGTGCCAGGAGGAAAAACAGCAGCGTCATGCAAACCCTGAACAGTGCAAAAGCTGCCTAGTAAAAGATGACACTCCCCCCAGATTCCGTGCATTCTAGCCAAGCCACTAACTGCATTTTAACTAAGCAAAGAGCCAGAACCTTAAAACTATCCTTGAAAAACAGGGCACTCACCCCCCACCCCAAAATACATTCAAGGTAAAATCTCAAATCAGTAGTGTAGATTTTTCAAATAGCACCTTTGTGTTTTATGCTTCCTCTGAATAGCGATGATCACACCTGCACCCTGAATTTTTAACTTGTTTAGCTTAATTTGGTTAATTTTATTAGTCTGATTTTACATTGTAACTATTTTATAAATGTTGCGAGCTGCCCCAAGCAGTAGTGCACTAGACGGGTGGGGTACAAATATTTTAAATAAAATAAATAAATAAAGTTATCCAAGTCTGGTACCTAAAATTCCCCCACTGCCCCAATTGTTTCTCTGCCTTTAGAACCTTGGCTTGTCCCCCTGTAAAGGACTTACTTTTGAATCCCTGGGCTTGACTTCTGATCTTGGTGGTTCTGGATGCCCACAGTTAGGGACCCCACCAAACATTTCTGTAAAACCAACTGCAAGGTCTTTGGTCATGGAACTTTGATGGCACATGCCTTCTACTGCCCCAGAATCTGTCTGGCTGAGCACCCACCTGTGTGTTCAAACACTTTAGCCTGAGCTGTGGAGTACCTACACTGGAGCACTGGACCATGGGGTCCAGAAATTCTAAGTGAAGATTTTACTAGCTTTGAGTTTTCCCTATGTAGGCTTGTTCTAGGGAGACCTGCCCTGGACTGCCCTGGACACTCTTGGGTCCTTCTCTATGGAACAGATCCAGCACGGTGTAATGATTAGAGTGGTGGACTAGGAACGGGGAGCCTAGAGTCCAAATCCCCATTCAGCCAAGTATGTGTGCATACATGTGTGAGCTGCAAGCAGTTGAACTCATGTTTGGTGCACTGTCGACCTTTTAAAGAATATGGTCCAATAGCAGAAGCTTCCAAATCTTGGAAGAGTGATTGATCGTTTGATAAAGGAACAGTAAAAGAGAGGCTGTTTAATATATTTTTTTCTAGACAATAGTTTTCAATTTAGCCATGTTTTATCATTTTAAGTAAAATGTTGTAGCAACTATAATTTTGAGTATTCTATTCCATCATCCATTTTTTATTTAGGCCATCAGTCTACCTAAATTTGCCACTTATGATAGAACAAAAGGGTTATAAGATCATAGCTGAGAAGGGAGCTAACTTGACAAGTGACAGAATTGCGGCAATCTTTTGGCACAGTTCAAATGCAGATCAAAGGCAAAACACGGGCTAATTAATATTTTAAAGCATCTACAACTGTCATAACTTGTCTACAATAACTCCTTTAGCCAAATGCACAGTGACAAGTGCTGTGTAGGAGTCACTTCATTACTGAATATGTTTTTGTAGATACATGTACAAATGTATACTGTACAAATGTTCAGAAAAGCTTTAGTAGGAGTCACCAGCACCATGAAAGCTACAGGAATGAACAGCTGCTTGATCCACCCAACTGCCCTAAGCAGTCTATCCCAGATTCTCATCGCCTAAAAGCCTGAAATGCTGGTTTCCTTATATGCTTCTGAAATACTTATTTTAGAAGCTATAGTCCTTCAAGATGTCTGATTTAAAGCAGCATATTTCCCAAGATGGAGCCAATACTCTTTTTGCAAAGCATAATATATTCTGATGAAAAGTATGTTTCCCAAAAGTAAGATCATCATCAATGGGGAGACAGTATTTTTTTTTAAAGCAGTAAATTAAAGGGGGGAAAGGAATAATTGTTGAAAATTTCAATCTATCAAAAGAGGCTGTAGTGTTTGTGAAGGATAATGATTCAAGGATTGAGCCTTAGACATAAGGTGTCCCACCCCCACCCCATCCACCCACAAGACCTGGACTTAGGGCACTGCAAACTAACAATTGTCTGTTCATCAATAGAGTAGTAAGCTGAATAAAGCAGTAATATGTTATTGTCAGAGGATCTGCAATCTACTTTATTCTCACAGGCATATTAGAAAAGAAAGTATTAGAAAGTAAACTAACAACACAGCAGAGAAAATATAGCTTCTGTATTCCTAACAACTGCTGCAGAATTGTAGAAGTAGCAACAATACAGATCTAGTCAAAATATTATTAATAAATATAACCAACTTAACAAAGCACATAGTATTTCAAAAACTTGCTTGAATTGGTCTCTATCAAAGCTGCACCTAGTTTCATTTAATAGGCTTTTTATTCAACATTTCAATTAATACATTTATGCATTTCTTTAAGATCCTAACCTATATATACACAAGAGAGGAAGCACAGGGCATTCTCAGAATATACACTAATCTAAAATCTCTCTGCTACTCTCTACTATTTGAATTCAGGAATGGCATCACCGGCTTTAGAAAGTGCCTGAAGACACACTTCTCTTTGCAGTCTTTGTTGCCCTCAAAACAGCCAGCCAGATCACTGTTTCCAGCCCACCTGTTGCCCACTCTTTGGCACGCCATCACTCAAGGCATTATGCCAGGTCATTCCCAACCTGCTCCAGACTATGCTGAAAGCTGATGTCGCCCACTGCCTGCCACCTCTTAGAATGAGGTGAAATAGTGTTGGGGCTCCCTGCAAGGGCTTACCAGGGACAAATAAAAATGAAGTAGTTATTCACTATCTTTCAGTGTTCTTGTACTCTTCCAATTCTCTCTCTCCTTGCATACAAAACAGGCACGCTATTTTATCAGCTACAGTTGATTAACATACAATCAAAACAGCAGAGAAGGAACATTGTATTTAAAAGTACAGCTAGCTTTGTTGTCATATTATTTCCACCTAAAGAGATCCGGTGAGGTTCAATCACAATCATGAAATTTTAAAAATGAAAATTAAAAGTAATCTACTTGCTGCAACACAAGGAATGAATATAAAGGATATATTTATTGTGAAATAAAGGCACAATAATGTGTTTGCCTTCTCTGTACTGTAATGCATGAGTATAAAATAGGAAAGACTTGTATTCACATACTTCACATGTAAAGGGCAGCCGAAATAGCTGGGAAGAAATGGGGAAAAGTCAGTTACTCAGACTTATTCCAACAATGTTATTGCAACATTCACACTTAGATAAACAAATATTTCATTCACTATCAGATGCAGACAGAAAGAGAAGATCTTACATAATTTCTTTTTAAATTACATCCATTTGTTTAGTCTAGTTCCATTAAGACTCTACTTTACTACTTCCTACTTACAAGTGAATCTGGATCTTGCAAGAGAGAAGCATAAACAGATGCATCTCATTTTTTTTTCTAATCTAAAATGTTCCCTCTTACTGTCTGCAAGCTTTCTCTCCTAGCCAGGAGCGGCTCATTAATGAGGTGAAGTAAGGCTGTGGCCTCAGGGGGTGGCTTGGAGCAGAGAGTGCAGGCATCCAGCTCCCAGTGCCCAGACGTCTCATTTGCCTACCACTCCCTCTGCCGCCTTTCCTTCTCACCACACTGTAGCTTTTCAGAGCAGGGGAATGGGTGGGATTTACCCTCTATCCATCCCTGTGCACTAAAAAGGTTCAGCAGTGCAAGGAGGGGAAAGGTGTAGTCTCACATGCCATCTTTTTGTATCACTGTAGTTTCTCAGCACACAGGAATGGATGGAGCTTTAACCCCATCCATCCCCGCATGCTGAAAAGTTACAATGGTGAGAGAAGAGAGAGGCAGAGCCTTGCATACCACCTTCTTGCATCGCTGTAGCTTCTCAGTGCGTGTGGATGGATGGAATGTTCAACTTGCCTGCTTAAAAGCTAAGGCAGTACACAAGGCGCTGCCTCCCCCTTTCTTGTGCCACTGTTGCATCTGAGTGCACAGCAATGGATGGGATTTCAACTCCATCCATCCCAACACACCCCAAAGCTACAATGGCATGAGAGTGTAAAGGTGTAATGCAAGGGAGATGGGGTGAAACTGGACTGGCTGGCGCAGCCCCTTGATGCTAGCATCTGTGTCGGGGCATTGCCAGTGGTGCCAGTGCTTTGGCACGCCATCACTCAAGGCATTATGCCAGGTCATTCCCAACCTGCTCCAGACTATGCTGAAAGCTGATGTCGCTCACTGCCTGCCACCTCCTGGAATGAGGTGAAATAGTCTTGGGGCTCCCTGCAAGGGCTTACCAGGGACAAATAAAAATGAAGTAGGAATTAACTATCTTTCAGCGTTCTTGTACTCTTCCAATTCTCTCTCTCCTTGCATACAAAACAGGCATGCTATTTTATCAGCTACAGTTGATTTAACATACAATCAAAACAGCAGAGAAGGAACATTGTATTTAAAAGTACAGCTAGCTTTGTTGTCATATTATTTCCACCTAGAGATCCAGTGAGGTTCAATCATGAAATTTTAAAAACAAAAATTAAAAGTAATCTACTTTCTGCAACACAAGGAATGAATATAAAGGATTTGTTTATTGTGAAATAAAGGCACAATAATTAGTGTTTGCCTTCTCTGTACTGTAATGCACGAGTATCAAATGGGAAAGACTTGTATTCACATACTTCACATGTATAGGGCAGCAGAAATAGCTGGGAAGAAATGGAAAAAAGTCAGTTACTCAGACTTATTCCTACAATGTTAATGCAACATTCACACACTTTGCCAGCATTGCTCCAATATCACAGAATGTTCATGAACATTCCACTAGCAGCACAGGGAGAACAAGTAAGTGTGCGGTCAAACTAGATACACATGATTGAGGTGTGCTTTCAACCAATGTGTATCCTTTCTTACCAACAGTAGCTTTGTGGAGCGTGTGTGCATGAGAGGCGCAGGGCATGCAGGAAAGGGGGATTCCACTAATTCCCGTTGTACTATTTTCTTACCTAAAACTGCCCCCATGAAACAGCAATTCCCTCAGGTCAGCAAAGTATGCTGCAGCTGCTGGCAAGACAAGTAGTAGGTTGGTTTGGCTCCAAGGGAAAACATTACAGTACTACAATGTATGCTTCAGGAGAGTCTGAACACGTGGTGTTGAGGGCTATGAAGGCAAAATGCTAGGCAGCGGTTCCATCTTGCTTCTAAGATACTAGGCTGCCGCAAGTTCAATTTGCTCTCAATGTGTGTTCCCCTCCCACTGAACAGAAATGGAAAATCAAATTGTATGTACATGAGCAGAAAAGTGTCAAGAGGGCTTCTCCTAAACCATTTCTCAGTATTCCAGTCCTCCACAGTCATTGTTCCTTTTTTTTTTTTTAGAACTGGTAGATTACCACCTAGTGTTGAGACCAGTTAGAAATAATTCCTATTTGACTATTACTCTTAGATATAAACTAAACTACTTATCTATAGAAGAAGCTAGCCGATTATCCCATTTGTCCTGCCTCCTACTACTGCCACTCAATAGATAGTAGTAAAATACTACTTCCAATCAATTATATGTCCAAAGTTGGAGGGTTCACTTAGTTAAACATGAAGCACAATATTTGTGGTTCCATACAATTCAAGATCAAGCAGATTTTCAGCGTAACCATTCATTTCTTTTTTTAGACCTGGCACTTTTTTTGGACCTTAAAAAAAAAGAAAAAGAATGAGATCTATTTTAAAACCCACAGAGTCAGCTTTGGAGTCCAGAGCTGCATATTTCAAAATCCAACTTTTCCATTAGGGATTTAGTAACACATGACTGCCAGATGTTTTATTGGCATCTGAACATGACCTCACTCCCTTTTCCAGTTTAAAAGGGTCCCAGTCTACTCACAGTTATGTGCTAGCAAGTCTATATGAAGGATCTATGAGACTTACTAGCACATAAATGGAAATGACACATAACTACATAGGAGGACTGCAGTGAGAGGCCACAATCTGGCAAAGCCCTTCAGACACAAATGCTCCTAGGAGGCCTTTAATTACAGAAACTCCCTTGAGTTTAAAAAGCAGCTTGTAATTTGACAGTCAGATTGCCTTGGTAGGGGAATGGAGAAGCTCTATGAGCATGTCTGGAGCTAGTTATACCATTCTTTAGTTTGTAGCTTTAAACATATGCAACGTTCAGGCACAATGAATGAATTAATGTACTTATGGTGAAGGGCCAGCTCCATCTTGTAGTAGTAGTCTTTATTTCAGTCAGAGACCAGATATAATAACAAGGTTTACACTCCTTGCATAATAATACATTGCTTCATCAATAATATCTTACTGTCCCACCATCTATTCCAGTTAGTGGTGTGCCAGACTAATGGTATGCCAAGCCAACAACCTAAATTAAACACCAGTTTAAAAGCCTAAGCCAAAAAGGTGGTGCCTGGTCTTACAAACAGCTACGCAGAATTTGGCCACCTTGAAACTAATGGCTGTATTCTGGTTCAAAAGTAAATAAGATAAGCTTATATATAAGCTTCAGTATGACTGGGGAAAGACAATAAAAGAGGAGTAATAAGAAAACTCCATATTTCCTGATAAAACTTACAATGAAAAAATATATATATTCAATTGACTCCACTGAGCTTAAGTCGCATGGGCATACTCTTTCTCTATACAGAAAGTTCTCTAACTTTCCAAACAAAACAGCTGAAGTTAAGACATTTCATCTTGCCAAGGTAAAAACTCTTCTATAACTAGGAGCTGTTAGACTAGAGAGAGAGTTAGCCAGTTCAAAATTACAATTTTTTCTTTCCAAATTCAAATAGCTAGATGCTATGTTCATAACATTTTGAAGTTCAATATCATTTATCCTTCTGCTTTATTGTTGCCTTGGACCGCTCATATCCTAATGGCAGTAAAATATCTGATAAACCATACATTAAGAGCTTTGCCTCCAGCTGAGAACCTCAAGTTGATTGAAAAAGCATTAAGCAACATCAGTGGGGCAATGCCAGATGGATGTAATTTTCGTTTTAGCCAAAAAGTAGATTGCATACCTTATTTAGGCCTGAACCTTCAGAAGGCCAGCCTCAAGTCTTAATACCACATTGGGAACACATCTTGTGACTTGAAAAATTGCCCAAAGGAATTTGGATTAGACTGCCTCAAGCAAGGTAAAACTTGAGTACATCCCAAGCTGGTTATCATACAACAACTGTGATAATTTTTTTGCCTCAAAAAGCTTAACAACGACTTCAATAAAATAGCCCCCAACCCTCTCTGGATCGATAAAAGCTTAAAATTGCTGCAGTGCTCCTCTGAGCATTTTGAACTGAGTTTTATCTGAGTATTCTAGCTCCTTGAAGCATGAAAATCTATTCCCAGATACTTAAAACACTTTACCTGTTTGATCTCTACCCCATTAATTATCCATCAGTGCGTCTTTGGCTGTTTCACAAAAACAAACCTTAGATTTACTATGATTAATTTGCAACTCATTCTTGCAACTCCACTGGGAGAGTACATACCGTGCCCTCCTCAGGCCAATAGTAGTTCTAGAACAAATTGCCAAATCATCTGCATATAAAAGGATCAGTATAAATTTGTCAGCAATTTTGAAAGGATGACATTTCTGACCTTCAAGCAGTTTAACTAAGGAATTAATAAAAACATTGATTAATAGGGGAACCAAAAGGCATCCCTGTTTTAACTCCTCTTGAGGTAGGGATGTAATCGGTTAGGTTACATCCCTACCAAAAAGCTACATCTAATTCTAAGGGAAGTATCTTGGTATAATCTCTGGATCAATACCAATGAGTGCCAGACAATAGTAGTTCTTTGCATTTTCTCCCATAATTTAGTCCCAGTTACTGAATCAAAGGGGGCTTTAAAATAAAAAAATGCTACATAGAATCCATTTTTTAAAATTTACCTGATTCTGGTTTTTTTATTTTATTTACCCTATAAGATGTTGAAGGGTTAGGCAGTAATCCAGAGTGGATCTTCCTTTATGGAAACCTGCTTGCTCTTCAGCTATACAGTTCTCTATTTCAAGTCAGTCTTTCAATTTCCATAAAAGGTGTTTTGCATAAAGTTTACAAATTAGGTTTAAAAGACTTATAAGTTGGATAGTTAGCAGGGTCTGATCTATTGCCTTTCTTAAAGACAGGAAAAATAATGGCCACTCCCCAGTCCCTTGGGATTTGTTGGCACTATAAATGAAAAAGAGAGAGATCAAAATAGGCACCCACCAGTCTGAATTAGCCTTAATTAATTCAAGGGGCATTAGATCTTGACCTGGTGCCTTCCCCATCTTCAATTGTGAAATCAAATATTTAACCTCTGCTACAACTGATGGCCAATCAGGTAATGAGCCCAAAATAATTTCAGATTCTACCAGGCATTGGTTGTTATCTGAATATAATTCATAAAAGTGCTTTTCCCAGATCGATGCTAGGATACAATAATCCAGAGTAGATAGCCCTTTGTTGACTATCAAATATATTATCACTATATTCTGTGATAATGCACCACAACTGTTGAGAATTCTTATCCCTGCCTATATTAACTGTCAACCATGCTGCTTTCATAGCAATTTTCTTTTTAAACATTAAGCTCCATCTTCTCACATGCTCTTTTTTGTTAACTGCCCACAGTGTGCTCACATTTGTACATGCATAAGCACCATTCCATAGAATCATAAACCTTCAAGGTGCTCTATCACGGGGATAAGACAGGTATGAAGTCAGACTGCAGACATATGATGGAATGGGCAGAAGGCAGAGCCTGCCACCATGATGCTGCCCTCTGTTCTAGGTGCCTTCATGGAATGTGTAGAATTCGCAGCTGAATATCAGAAACGGTATCACAATCTAGGGCCACAACCCTGCCTGGCAGCACATGCCTGGAAGGAGTCTCTTTCCTGGGATTGCGACAGACTCCCAAGGAGAGGAAAGCTGGTCTTGTGGTAGCTAAGCAGGGTCTGCCCTGGTTGCAGATGAATGGGAGACAAAGTATAAGCACTGTAAGATAATCCCCTCAGGGGATGGAGCCGCTCTGGAAAGAGCAGAAGGTTTCAGGTCGCCTCCCTGGCTTCTCCAAGATAGGGCTGAGAGAGATTTCTGCCTGGAGAAGCTGCTGCCAGTCTGTGAAGACAATACTGAGCTAGATAGACCAATGGTCTGACTCAGTATATGGCAGCTTCCTATGTTCCTATGACAGTAGCCAGCAGTTTTAATCACAGCATTTCTCTTAAGTGGCCAGTAGTATCACTATTGCATAACTTACTGTAAGGTGTCATGGGGGTCCTTTTCTTTCTTTTTTTAATTAAAAGGCAGAATAAAAATATGGCCAGGATAGTCATAGGCACACTCCAAAAAATGCATGATGGTGATACTCTGGCCTATTTTTGGACTATGCTGGACTATGGAAGCTTGTACTGAAAAGGTACAAGGGACCAGAAACTGAACCAAATGTAAAATCTAACCTTTTGCTCTGTTCTATGAAAGACTCTAGCAGAGAGGCCATGGCTAACTTTGCTTGAATAAAGGGCCTCCAGCAAGAGAGAGACACAGCTTGGTACCATTTAGCAAAAGAGTGTTTGAAGATAAGGCAGCAGATTTGTTATTGTGGTTACAGGTCTTGGAATGTATGTAAGGAGGAGACCAGAAGACCCATTTTTATTGGCGCCTTGTCAAGTTGGTACCTAAACTAGGGATGAATAATAATTATTACAAGGCCTGAAGGTAGCAGTTAATTGGAGGAGTAAACAAGCCCTGTCAAAAGTGGGGAATGGATTTTTGATGGGATCCAGGTTGCCATGATCAACGCAGAATATTAGATTCCTAACAAATATGGAGATGAGGAATCCAAAGAGCCTATGAGAATTCAAGGTGCAGGAGTCTGAAAAGACAGGCTCCTGCACCCTGAATTCTCATAGATTCTTTGGGTTCCTCTTCTCCAGAGAAGTGTGACTTTTGTGGTGTAAAAAGTCATCAATAGGAAGATAGCAGATTTCCTCTTTTTCTATATATATAGAGAGAGGGGGGGGGAGGGTAGGTAATACATAGATAGATAGATAGATAGATAGATAGATAGATAGTAAGGTAAAGAAGAGGAACTTAAGTATGTAGTACACTGCTCTGGGCTCCTTGGATATAAATGATGATGATGATGATGATGATGATGATGATGATAATAATAATAAGGACCCATCATGAAAGACCCAGCAAAAGGTGCAGTTCCAAGTAATTATAGACCGATAACCTGCCTGCCAACCATGTTCAAATTATTAACTGGAATAATAGCAGATGAAGTAATGCAACACTTATTAACTAATAAGCAGCTTCCAGTTGAACAGAAAGGAAATTGCCCGAACACCAGAGGCACAAAAGACCAGCTGCTGATTGACAAAATGATTTTAGAAAACTGCAAGAGAAGAAAAACAAATCTAAGTGTTGCATGGATTACAAGAAAGCCTTCGACTCATTGCCTCACACATGGATACTAAAATGTTTAGAAACAACTGGTGTCAGCAAAAACATTCAGATATTTATTAAAAAAGCAATGAGCATGTGGAGTACACAGTTAACAATCAATGGCGAGACACTTGGACAGGTTAGCATTAGAAGAGGTATTTTCCAAGGGGTCTCACTATCCCCTCTGTTGTTTGTAATCGCCATGACCCCACTTTCACAAATACTAAACAAAACAGGCCTCGGATACCAAACATCTAAAACATCCAGTAAAATCAACCATCTGCTGTACATGGACGATCTGAAGTTGTATGGAAAGTCCCAGTCAGATATCGAATCACTGCTAAACACTGTCCGTATATTCAGTAGCGATATAGCAATGGAGTCTGGACTAGACAAGTGTGCTGCATTAATAATGAACAGAGGGGAAATAACAAAAACAGAAGGAATAGAACTGCCCAGTGGAAGCAAGATCAAGAACCTGGAAGAGAAAGAACATTACAAATATCTGGGCATTCTCCAGGCTGATAACATCGCACACACTGAAGTTAAAAGAAAAATTGGAAGTGAATACATCAGGAGAGTTAGAAAAATCCTCAAGTCCAAACTCAGTGGCGGGAACACCATACAAGCCATAAACACCTGGGCTATGCCTGTTATCAGATACACTGCAGAAATAATAGACTGGACCCAGGCAGAGCTAGAGACGCTAGATTGTAACACCAGGAAAATGATGACCATCAATCATGCTCTGCACCCCCGCAGTGATGTAGATAGGCTATACCTCCCTCACAGCTCAGGCGGAAAAGGAATGCTGCAAGTCCATCAAACAGTCGAGGAGGAGAAAAGAGGCCTTGAAGAATATATCAAGGACAGTGAAGAAGATGCACTTCAAATGGTCAATAATGCGAAACTATTCAACACTAATGAAACAAAGCAGGCCTACAAGAAAGAACAAGTCAAGAACCGAGCAGAAAAATGGAGAAATAAGCCCCTGCATGGTCAATATTTGCACAATATAAGTGGAAAATCAGACATCACCAAGACCTGGCAATGGCTTAAGAATGGCAACTTGAAGAAAGAAACAGAGGGTTTAATACTGGCTGCACAAGAACAGGCACTAAGAACAAATGCAATAAGAGCCAAAGTCAAAAAGTCAACAACAAACAGCAAGTGCCGCCTTTGTAAAGAAGCAGATGAAACTGTGGACCACCTAATCAGCTGCTGTAAAAAGATCGCACAGACTGACTACAAACAAAGACATGACAAGGTAGCAGGGATGATACACTGGAACATCTGCAAGAAATACAAGCTACCTCTAGCCAAAAATTGGTGGGACCATAAAATTGAAAAAGTTGAAGAAAACGAAGATGCAAAAATATTATGGGACTTCCAACTACAAACAGACAAACATCTGCCACACAGTACACCAGATATAACTGTAGTCGAGAAGAAAGAAAAACCAAGTTAAAATAATCGACATAGCAATACCAGGGGATAGCAGAATAGAAGAAAAAGAAATAGAAAAAAATCACAAAATACAAAGATCTACAAATTGAAATTGAAAGGCTGTGGCAGAAAAAGACCAAAATAATCCCAGTGGTAATTGGCACCCTAGGTGCAATTCCAAAACAACTTGAAGAGCACCTCAACACCATAGCAGCCACAGAAATCACCATCAGCCAATTACAAAAAGCAACTTTACTGGGAACAGCCTATATTCTGCGACGATATCTATAATAACCAACAGTATTGATGATAAAATTCAGCCATCCCAGGTCCTTGGGAAGGACTCGATGTCTGGATAAAACAAACCAGTCAATAACACCTGTCTGACTGTGTAAACAAGAAATAATAATGTCAAAATACATACATAAATACATACATACCTTTACCTTCCTGCACATCTCTCCTTTGTTGTTCTCCTCTTGAACCCTCCCTCTCTGTTCAAGATGCTTTATCTTGGAAAATAGCTATGTTCTTTCTCTTCCCTTCTCATCTTCACAACAATCATCTTCTTTATATATATATATTTCTCTAAGACATACCTGTGGCCAATGCCATGTGTGGCAGCTCTCGTGAGATTTCTAATTATGACCAATTAAAAGTCATAACACCTAGGCAGATATAGGGAACAACCATTGTACAGGCCATAACAGGAAAAAGAACGCTTCTGAAGACTGTTTGACAACACTTAGCAAACCAAAGCATTAAAAACTGATTTGAAAAACCATGGTGGGCACATGACAACCAACCAACCAACATGTGCAAAGTTAGAAATTAGGCTTGTGCCTCACAGCAGTATCTGACCATACTCTTAAGAGATATGACTTTAGTTTTCCACAAGGCCTTTTTGAATGAAACAGTTTAAGTTCATTGTAGATCTTAATTTAATCTTCAGTAACTTTCTCAATTTCTGCAAAGAGAAGCAACCACAGGAAGTGCACACTACTGTAATTCCCTGAGTCTCCAGCTTACCATGCTGAAGGGAGATGGGGAGTGTCATCTTTCAAGTCCAGATTCATATGACTATCTTTAAGCATGTGACTAATGCCAGTTACCTCAATTACAACTGAAGCATATGGCTTCAGATGGACCACATGCTTTGAATTAGGCATCTAAATAAAAATCAAATGTTTATATGGTTCTAATCAGTATACAATGTCTGTGATTAATAGCTTAAGAATTGCAAAATTTCCTCGTGATATTAGATATTAAGATGATTAAAAAAGAAAGTGCAAACTTAGGATAGTTTCAGATGGACAGAAATAAGTTAATTATCTAGAAATTTATTAAGCTGGAGTATAGTAAAAACACACACATACTCTAGAGAACACGAAAGTTAAAATATATATGTGTGTGTGTGTGTGTGTGTGTATATATATATATATATATATATATATATATATATATATATATATATAGTTTCCCCTCAGTTTCTTCTTCTAGGATCTATGGAATATTACAAGGCAATTAAGCCACTTATGTTCTGTTCTGCAGAATGTACGAACAGCCCTGCTGGATCAGGCCCAAGGACTATCTAGCCCAGCATCCAGTTTCATACTGTGGCTCACCAGATGCCTCTGAGAAGCCCACAAGCAAGAGGTGAGGGCATGCCCTCTCTCTTATTTATTTATCATATTTTTATACCACCTGATATGTACAGCTCTATGCTGTGTACACAATTTAAAATAATATTTACAAGTCACAGATTAAAATACATGATACAATAAAAATGACAGCATAAAACAGTTATTAAAACAATTAAAAATACTAAAATGAATTCTAATTAAAAGCTTGCGAGAACAGGAGAGTCTTGAGGGTCTTCCTGAAAAAAGATGCTCTTATTTCAGCAGGGAGCATATTCTTGAATCTTCAAGCTGGCCAATGTTCAAACCTGTTTGGAAGCCTGTAAAAGTGCCTCCCAACAGGTTTATGCACATCCCTACTTTGTATTTCACCTGGAAACATATTGGCAGCCAGTGCAGTTCTTTCAAAACAGGTCTTATGAGGTCCCTTTGTGTTGTCCCAGAGACCAATCTGGCTGCTGCATTCTGTACTAACTGTAGTTTCTGAACTAAGTACAAAGGCAACCCCCTGTAGAGTGCATTACTGTAGTCAAGCCTGGAGGTTACCAGCATATGTACCACTGTTTTAAGATCATTCACCTCTAGAAATGGATGTAGTTGACATATCAGCCAAAGCAGATAAAAAACACCCCTGGCCACTGCCCTCAACCTGAGAAACCAGGGAGAGCTTTGGGTCCAGGAGCACTCCCTAACTACATACCTGATCTTTCAGGGGGAATATAACCCCATCCAAAACAGGCAGATCTAAATTATCTCTCAGGTCCCGATCCCCCCACCACAGTCAGTACCTCTGTCTTATTTATATTAAACTATAGTTCATTATCCCTCATCCAGCCCATTACCATCTCCAGGCCAGCATTTAGGTAAGATATGCCATTTCTCTGGCTGTTGCTCTCCTGCAACTGGTATTTAGAGGCATCCTGCTTCTGAGGCTGGAGGTCGTCTATAGCCACCAGACTAGTAGCCATTGATAGACCTATCCTCCATGAATTTTCTAAGCCCCTTTTAAAGCTATCCAAGAGAGTGGTCATCACCACATCCTTTGGCAGAGAATTCCACAGATTCATTATGCACTGTGTAAAAAAGTACTACATTCTGTTGGTCCTAAAGAAATGTCAGCTGGGAAGAAAAAAGGGTGGGGACTGGTTTGCTTCAATAGCCTAACAGTTTATAGTATCTTGGAGTGGGATAGGGGGTTGTGCAGGGCAGGGACAGTATACTACAAGGTTAAAAAAAACCTCTTCTCCTTCCTGTGATCATAGGAACATAGGAAGAGGCCATATACTGAGTCAGATTATTGATCTATTTAGCTCAGTATTGTCTACCCAGACTGGCAGTAGCTTATCCAAGGTTTCAGACAGGAATCTCTCTCAGCCCCATCTTAGAAAAGCCAGAGAGGGAATCTGAAACCTTCTGCTCTTCCCAGAGTGATCCCCTGAGGGGAATATCTTACAGTGCTCACATGTAGTCTCCCATTCAAATGCAACCAGGGCAGACCCTGCTTAGCTAAGGGGACAACTCATGCCTGTTATCACAAGACCAGCTTTCCTAGCTCTCTGTGCTATATTGGGAGGCTGGGAGTAGTGGAAGAAAAAGGCACCTTTTATTTCCCACTCTCAAGAAATCTTCCCCGCTCCAAATATAAAGCAATACGAGTACTCAGAGAATAAGATTTTAGGAAGGTGGAATTTTTAAAAAAACAACAACAACTCTTACCTCTCCTGACCCCTTTGTCCAAGACCCAAACTGTGCTAAAAGGCTCTTGTTCTAGGCCAGTGGAGGTCCTGAACAAGAGTAGTCATTAGGGGCTGAAGAAACACTGCAGTATTTTGTTGTCATTTCCCATTTGTCATAACAAATCTGTAATCGAGAGGTAGCCCAAACTCCTTGCTTGTTCTTTCCATAAAGCACATTTTTCTGTACATGAGTTGTGCCTCTTGGAAGTAAGCAATATGAAAAATAAGATTTTCCATATATCCTACTAATATTTCACTCTTATTTTCTTTTAAGAGTACCTCTTGCAAAAAGGAAACTATTCACTTTGTTCCCAAGACTTTGGCTCAGCTATTCCCAGGAAAAATGTTTCTGTGTGTGTTTTTCTACCATTAGACTAAACGTGCATAGCTTTATAAACTGATCTTTAACCAAAATATGTCCACTGAGAGGAAGTACTTCCCAAAGCCAAGAGCCGCTAGGTGCAAAATATGGATGGGAAGGCAACACCAGAAGTTGCTTCAAAGTGAGCAACCATGTAATTTGCATTAGGCACCCCAAAGAAACCCAACATTAGTAGAGGATGAAGGGATACCTCCAGCTGGCAACACAAAGCAAAGAATGTTGTGCTTGCAAATTTGCAGAAGGAAATAGCCTTCTCTGTTCACGATGCAAACAAATGTGAAAGAGAATCAGCACATGCAGAAGCTAGGGACAAGGCTCTGGATCCATTCATCAGATGGGACTGGACACCCACACCATAAAAACCAATCTCTTTGTGTTTTCTGGAAAGTGCCAGAGCAACAAGTCAGTGATGGAAAGAGAATGAAACTCTGCAAGTGGGCTTGCTTAGGAGATCACTGCAAGAACTGCAATGCCACAAATATACTATCCAAGATGCAGACTAAGAATGCATCCAAGTGAGTAGCAGTGAAAAAACCCTCTGATCTAAAATCAAAATGGAGGCATTATTCTGGAGAATGAATTCTTCAAACAGAATCTGAACAAGTATATCATCACAGATTAAATTATACTCCTGAGCTGGAAGAGGTGCACACACTGGGTGATCCCAACACTGAACTACAAGCATATTCACTATATCCATGAGAACAGGAGTTTTAAATAAGTATCATCTTTACCTACACTCACACTCTAAAAACAAATTCAGGTGCTTGAATGCTGTTCTTGACACTGAAGTCAAATCAAGAACTGTAGCTTGAATTATGTTTTGCTGTTTGTGTTTGGATCAATGTTGTTTAGCATTGTAAATTTGTTTGAATAAAAAGATTTTTATTTTAAAGAAGAAAAAACTGGAAACATCCACAACCATCAACTGACACAGCAGCAGCTTCTTTGTGGCAATTCCTATCATCCTATATAATAAAAGCCCTGTGTGTGATCCTATGCGCCCGTGTCTTTTTCGGCAGTTCTGAGCATGCGCGGAGCGCATGCTCAGAACTGCCGAAAAAGATACGGCCGCCCAGACATGGGCGGCCATTTTTTGAAAGGGGATGACACTACGTTTAAGGGTCAAAACAGCCCATGAAAACGCCCCCCCCGCCACGTTTAAGGGCCAAAACAGCCCATGAAAATGCCCCCGCGGCTGCCCCCGCCAACTGCCCGCCTGCCCGGTTTAAGGGCCAAAACGGCCCATGAAAATGCCTCCGCGGCTGCCGCCGCAAACCGCCCACCCGGCTGCGAGACCTCCTTACCCATAACAGAACTCTCCTTCCCGGGGCCACGTCCTGCAAACGCTTGATTTAGCAACTCAAAGCAGGAGCCCCGCCAGAGACCAAGGGAGCAGGAGAAGAAAGGAAGGAAGCTGTGTCTGAGCAGCGGACTCGGGGACCAAGTGAGTGGATGTGATGTGAGGAGTGGGGGGAAGGGCAAGAGTGGGCAGGGGGGAGGGGAAAGGGCAAGAGTGGGCAGGGGGGAGGGGAAAGGGCAAGAGGGAGTGGGGCAGGAGACTGACAGAGAGGGGAGGGTGAGAGAGGGATGGGAGGGCACCCCCCCCCACTAGAGCCCATTATTAAAACGGGCTTACAAATACTAGTCATATATGTTTTTCTGTTTCCAAGATTTCAGCAATACCACCAGGAAGCTGCAATCATTTAACTTGCATACAGTACAATGGTTCTCAACACCAACACAACTCAAGGACAGCTGTGGGTTCATCATTCCAATGGTTGCATGTTCTTGTTCAGTTTCAACTAAGGCGACTTGCAGTGTGAAAAGCTAACTAATATTGTGAACTTCTATTGTGAAGAGCTAAATAATAGCTTTTGCACCGTCCACCTGTTGCCACAAGAGAAATTTTGGCATGGTAGAGCAACGAAGTGCCCACCTAATGGCGCAGCGGGGAAATGACTTGACTAGCAAGCCAGAGGTTGCCAGTTCGAATCCCCACAGGTATGTTTCCCAGACTATAAGAAAAACCTATATCTGGCAGCAGCAATATAGGAAGATGCTGAAAGGCATCATCTCATACTACGCAGGAGGGGGCAATGGTAAAACATAGGTGCATCAGCTGGTAGCCTCCAGGCTTGACTATTGCAATATGCTCAATGTGGGGCTGCCTTTGCACATAGTTCAAAAACTTCAGTTAGTTCAAAATGCAGCAGCCAGACTGGTCTCTGGACCGAGAGAGACCATATTATGCTTGTTTTGAAACAGTTGCACTGGCTGCCAATATGGTTCCGGGCAAAATACAAAGTGCTGGTCATTACCTTTAAAGCCCTGAACAGCTTAGGTCCAAGTTATCTTAGAGAGTGCCTTCTTCTGCACTATCCCCACCGCACATTAAGGTCATCTGAGGTGTCTGGTGGCGACTCAGAGGTGAGCCTTCTTTGTAGCTGCTCCTGGGCTGTGGAATGCACTCCCGGCAGAAATCCTTAATCTGAGTTCATTATTGGCCCTCAGGAGAGCCCTTAAGACCTATCTGTTTGGCCTGGCCTTCCAGGGTTTTTAAACTGTAAAGGTTCGGCCTGGTTTTCCAGGGTTTTATGAACTATTTTAATTGTTTTAATAATGGTTTTATGTTGTTTTTACAGTTTTTGATTTTAATAGTTAATTTATTTTAGTTTGTTTTAATGTAAACCACCCTGAGCCATTTTTGGAAGGGTGGTATAGAAATCAAATAACTAAACCAACCAACCAACCCCTCCTGTATTCTACCAAAGACAACCACAGGGCTCTGTGGTTGCCAGTTATCGACACCAACTTGACGGCACACTTAGGGCAACCAAGTTTTCCTTCCCATTTTGTGCAACACATCCTTTTTGGTCATCAGTCAAGATCACATTTTTCCTTATCACATAGTGCATACATGCCAATATCTTACTGTCTTCATTTTCAGGACTAGCATACTATATACTATTTAATCTTTGAGCCTGCCAGTTTTTCTTTTCATGTCTGTTAAAATCAGATTCCACTGTTTTGCTCCATATGTAAATAAGCATATGGGAAGAACCATTTCCCTCCTCTTGATCCTATTATACATTTTCTTTTGCGCAACTGTAGCAGTTCTTTTTCAGGAATTCACTACCTCTGTGCTCCAGTCTCCTCTTTGGTAGAAATCACATCCTGGCTGGAGCATGCCCTTCCACACAAGAATGCTCATTTAGGTAGAATTCTCCTCCATAAGAGAATTAATGAAAACAGGAGACCTAAAACACTGTACTACTTTTATATTCTACTGCTATCATTATATTACTGGGTTTACAATTATTCCTGCCAAGCTGTCCTCCCGTTACTGTGTCTGGGCTATGTTGCTTTTTGCAAAATTCAGTCACTTGGGAGTCCCAGGAAACTGTTGCCACTGCCAGCAACTGCCTCAAATTTTATTTAGCTAAAAATCCTATGGAGATAAATATATAATATTGTAGGTAGATAGGGCTGAAGCTTTTTGTGGTCCTTAGACCTACATAACAAATTTTTAAGAGGTTGAAGTCAGAAGGAGAAATCTAGCAGAGTGCCAGATAAAACATGTTTCAAATTTTGACAGACAAAAATTAAATCCATAGAGAAGTCCTAGGATTGACGTTCTGGACCACTATTTCTGGATTGGACTTTTGAATTAGTTTTTAAACAATAGATTTGTATGCTCATACAACAAAATTGCTTTCAAAAATCCTATGCAATACTAGGAAGTGGGAAACTTGTTTCTAGACATCCAAATTCCAAGTTCCATTGGGCATATGGATCTAGGTCGATAGAAGCCCTGGAAGTTATTAGGTTTCTTTTCGTTTAAAGCATGTATCTTAAATGAGATATCCCTCTGTCGCCATGATAACATCAGCTTTTTCAGTAGGTACACAAAAGTTACTAGTGTAAAAACAGCAATTAAAAGACAAACTGAGGAAAACAAAATTTTCTTTACAGATTCTAATGGCAATGTATATCATCAGTGTGTTTTCTAGCATTAAAAAGGACATCCAAAGCCCTTTCTGTTTACTGACTTACAGTAACAGGTGTTCAAACAATGTGCCAGAAAACTAGCTAAGTTTAACCACCGTGTCACTGGAAAGTACACTTAGAATGTTACCAGAAATAACAGTTGATGTGCTGACCCCTGGCGGCATTACAATTTCAAGCCAGTAAGAACAAAGATGATGTTTCAAAGGAGAGAGAGTTTCTATACATAAAACTTATCAAGTAGTTCTAGTAAGAACTAATCTGCCTACTTTCCTTTCACTATCCCTAAAAATAGACTAAATTGGGTCCAAATTGATTAGGCAGTTCACAAGTTAGCCCCTTGCACTGCAAATGTTCATGCAGCTGCCATTTTGAATTGCCATCATCACAAACTATGCATTTGAGGTATCCTTACAACTGTACCAAATTTGGTCCAAATCGGTTCCCACTTGCACCTCAATGGTCCATGTGTCCACTATCTTGAACCAGGGTGGATGACATCATTATAAACTATGCCCTTGAGCTGTCCCTATGTGTCCCCACACCTGTAGCAAATTTGGTTCAAATCGGCTAGGTGGTTCACAAATTAGCCCAATTGCACTTCAAATGTTCACATAACCGCCATCTTGAACTGGGGTGGATGACATCATCACAAACTACGCCACTGAAGTGTCATCACAGCTGTACCCTATTTAGTTCATATTGGTCCAGGCTTTACCAAGGTGATAGAGGACAAACACACACCACCAGGTGATCTCATAAGCCTACTGGAAAATAGGTTAAAAATAATCAAGGATTCCTTTGAGAAAAGAAATATCTAGAAATCCCAAATGGCTTAATGTGCTATTGGTGGCAAGCCTGCCTAAACTGTACACTGTCAGCAGCAGTTTGTAATTCTGTCTTTACTTTAATTCTGCCTTCAAAAATTAGAGATCTTGGTCAAGATAGGAAGTTGACTTTATCTTAATATGCGCAATCACTTTCCAGGAACAAATCCTAACTAATAAGCATGCTTGGTCCCAGAGACTTCACTTTGCATCCATTAATTCCTAGGAAGCACAAATATATTACCGTTGGCTTCACAATGTCCCCAATATTATGAATTTGAGTGTATAGTGCTGCCCCCTGTTGTTCTGAAGCGTTTTGAAAGAGAAACAATTTGACATTCATTTGTTCAGGGCACTAGCATTTCTGCAACAAATATTATTCGTTTTTTAAAAAAACTTCCTGCTGCTACAGCACTTGTTCAAAGTGCTTCACATACATTCTGCTGGTGTGAGAATTGCGGACTTTGTAAATTAGGCAAAGAGTAGTACCTACAGACTACATGTGGAGGGAAGAGGAGTAATCATCTTGCCCAAGGCCATATCATGAATTCATGACGATTTGAGGTGCACACCTCCTGAAACAGGGGTCATACACATTGCTGCTACACTACAGCAGCTTTCATGCAAGTTCATGCTACAGTAAGCCAGTTGGTCTGACATATCATAGCATGTAATTTTCTTAAAATATTGTCTTTACTTCTCTCCAGACCTTATTTTATTGCACGTTAAAACATTAAAAAGAGAACTGCAACTAAGGACATTTCGACATATTTATGTCAGCTTCAGTGTTCTATGCCCCACTGTTTAAAATCCACACTCTTATATCCAAACTTTCCCCAATCTGATCAAATACCTAATTAATACATAAGAGAAGAGGGAAGAAAAAGGAGGGAAAGGTTGATAACTCACAGCTGTTTAACGCTGACACCAAGAGAGAGAAACCAGGGAGAGGGAGGGTATGAAACAAAATGTTACTATTTAATCAGATTGGGAAATGTTTTGGATTTAAGAGAGTGGATTTTAAACAGTGGGACATAGAACACGAACCTGACGTATATATGTCAAAACGTCTGTTCTTAGTTGCAGTTCTCTTTTTAATGTTTTAACTTACACAATAAAATAAGGTCTGGAGAGAAGTATTGTAACTAACCCATCACGTGTATTGCGTCGCCATTGTATCAACTAACATTGTCTTTGTTTTCCAGTTTCAAGTATTTGTGTCTTGTCTAAACGAATCATAAAATTAAAGACTTTGTGTATGAAATATACGGCTGTAACCAGAGACAAAAGGTCAAGCTCTGGCCAACATTACATACATTATTTTCCTCTCAACTTCACATCAAAGTACTAAAGCTCTGCCCAATCTTTCTTTTCTATAGTGTCAGGCACTACAGAGTGGTACTATGAAAGTGAAGTGCTGGAGTGATTGTTCAATTTTTGGCAGGCAAAATGATCTCTTATTTTTATTATTTTATTTACACAATAAAACAACAATAATGATCTCTTGCAACAGCATCGCCACCATGTTTTCCCCTCCTCATTGTTGCCACACAAAAGAGCCCCCAAAATTAAGTTTGTAAACATCACTGTAGGAAATATTAGTGTTCCAAGTAAGTACAACGATTGTACGAGACCACAAGAATTTGCTATTACACTTGCTCACATATACTTGTCACAGGACAGGCTGAATGCTGGAACTGACAGGTTACTTGCCCAGATGTAGCTGTTACCTACTACCTGCTCTGGGAGAGTGGCTTAGTTTACCAAGAGTATATATGTAGCACGGAAGCCTCATCCTTTCAATGTGATTATTTTCTATTCCTGTAGGAACAGAGATTGACTAAAACCCTTAGTAGGAAAGCAGAGACACGGTATTAAGCAGATGATGATATATCCAGAAAAGGTCCGCCCTTTTTTGCTATCTCTGCATCAAACCATACAGGATAACCACCTTCCTTTTGCCCTTGCTTTCACATATCTCTCAGTTCTATTATCCTTTCCAGTCAAATGCAAGAGCACCCAGGATGCCCAAAATCTAGCTTCAGGCACCCAGGATGCCCAAAATCTAGCTTCAGGCAAATCTGGGGATTCAATGTCTGTACCAAAGATTATTGTCAGAACTGCATCATCATTTAATAAATAAGGAACTCTGAACAAAATTTAGCCTGAATATGCATACAGTTAGAAAGCAAATGACTTTTCATGCTGCAACTGTTGCGAGAATCTGGGGGAATTAAGCCAACTTTCTCAAATTGGGCCTTTGTGTAAGAGGAGAAAATCAAAAATCAAATAGTTTCTTATTATCCAATATCTGCCAATTATCACCATGGACCCAGTGGTGTAATCTTTAAAGAAAAGATGAAAATGTAAACATAGGAACACTCACCAATATCATTAGCAAAGCAAGCTGGGTCAGATGCACCGAGGGAGGCTTCAAACTCTTCCTGAAGACGATAAGCTCTTTGGAGCAATGATTCTAGCTTATGAATGAATTCAGCACTAATGATGTCCTGTGGACAGAAAATGTATTATGTAAATGGATTCCTTCAGTAACATTTTAAGCGGCTAATGGAGATTCTGGGATGTGCAAAGATCAACAAGTACTACTTTAGTTATTCATTATTTATACAGCACCACATGCAACAGCAGCAGGATTTGGCAGTCAAGCATGTAGCTTATTTTTAAAATACACCGAGAAGCAATAACTATTAAGAAGAAGAAAATTATATAACAACAGTATTTTAGTGGAAGTGATGGGGTCATAAAACCAGATTGGTCACCTGTAACTGATGATCTGGGAGTGATCTGTTCACATTCATAAGCAAGGGGTACTGCAGGGGCGGAGCCACCACTGGGCCAACAGACTGAAAGAACCCAGGCCATGCCCAATCAGGGGCCGTGCCTCATGGCCCTGACATACCCCCCACGTCTGATGTCAGACGCAGGGTTGCTGATTTAGCTCCCAAGCGGGGGGCGTGCAGGCCCCGTTCAAGAGTTAAATGGCCGCTGCATTCGCGATGCAGCCAGGAGCAGCTCTTCCCTGCCTTTAAGGCAGAGAAGAGCCATTCCTGGTTGCGCTGCGAATGCAGCACCAGCCTAAGTAGCTCCTGAAGGGGCCACGCGGCCCCTTCAGTAGTCAAATGGCCAGCATTGCAAATGCAGCGCCTGCCTAGGTAGCACCTGCAGGGGCTGCATGGCCCCTTTGGGAGCTGAATGAAGGTGGCCAAGAGCAGCCCTTCCCAGGGAAGGGCCGCTCTTGGCTGTGCTGCGAACACAGCGCCAGCCTTCATTTAGCTCCCAAAGGGGCCACATGACCCCTTCAGGAGCTAGACTCCTTCTGCTGCTGAACGGAGTCTTGCGGCTCTGTTCGGGAGCCAGACCATGCCCCCACATCTGACGTCAGATGCAGGGGAGTGGCTAGCCCCGTGTCTGATGTCAGATGCAAGGAAAGCGGGGCCGTGGCTGCACATGGGCCGCTGGCAGTCATGCTCTGCCACTACGGTACTGTGCCCGAGCAGGACCTCATGGATAGATTCTCTAGATCCTTGTGGTGCCCAGATTCCGCCTCTTGTGCTCAGTGTGTTCGTTTATTTCAGTGGCTAAGGTGCCATTTTGTTGGTTCCTAGATGACCGCCATAGATAGACAATTAAGCCAGAATTCCATTGTCAGGTAAGTGGTCTATCATTTAATTTATTGTTATTTTTTTCTTCAAAGAATACACTTCAGTTTCCTGCAGTAGAGGAATGGGAGCGTCTTACAAATGTCAACGGATCATTCCCAGATCATCAGTTACAGGTAAGCAATCTGTTTATCTGTATTATGATTTGTTACCATTCATAAGCATGGGTGATTAGTGAGCTTTCCCAGGTGGTGGTTGCAATAAGCTACTGCAAGACCCTTCTCAGCTACTGCAAGACCCCTCACAAAATCCGCCTCTTCAGCAGAACGAAGGTCAATTGCATAATGCTTTATGAAAAGTAACAGAGGACCACGATGCTGTTGTACATATGTCATTAAGCTTTATGCCCAATAAATGAGCATAGAGGCAGCACAGGCCCTAGAGGAATGAGCCTTTATAGCATGAGGCAGCTCTATACCCTGAATCCTGTAGGCTAAGGCAATCAATTCAACTAGCTAATGTGATAGACGCTGTTGAGAAACAGGTTTTCCTTTTGCCTTGCCTTTAAACGCTATAAAGAGCTGCTTGCTCTTATTGCAGTCCTTGGTCTTATTAAGGTAGAAGAGGAGAGACCTTCTGACATCTAACACATGTAGTGAACATTAGGGGTGTTGTTGGATTCTGGAAGAAAGTAGGCAGCAAAATGTCCTGATTCAGATGCAGATCAGAAACTTTGGCTGAAACCTTGGGTCCAGACGCATGAGCACTTTGTCAGGGTACAACCTTGTATAAGGAGCATCTATTCTCAGCATCATCAATTCATTAACCCTTTTAGCAGTGGTAAGAGAAACTAGGAAAGCAGTTTTCAAGGTAACTAGTTTAATAGATATAGTTGCCAGAGGTTCAAAGGGGCATGCATACTCATAGTTGAGAGCACTAAGGAGAGGTTCCATAGGCTGTTGCACTAGGAGGAAACAACTTCACTTTCCCTTAGGAACCTCTTGCAATCTGGATAGGAGAAGACAGTCTTGCCATCCCAGCTAATATGTTCTGAGGTGATTGTGGAAAAACAGACCTCATTACATGACAGAAACATTAGCTAAGCCCAAATTCTTTAAGTAACTCAAGTATAGAAGCATCTGCCAGATAGTTGCCATTCTTGGATCAAAGCCATGCACCCTAGCATAGGTTTGGAAATGCTTCCATTTACATAAATAGGTGTGTCCAGTAGAAGCCTTCCGATTATTGAGTAGGATTTTGTCTAAAAGCCTATTCTCCATGTTGTCAGGTGCGCTGGGATGGATAATCTTCTCTCCATCCCTTGAAAGTGCAAACCATGGTTGGTGGGGCCACCAGGGGGTGCTCAAGATGCAAGATGTGTTGGCGTAAAGAAGTCTTGCCATTACCCTGTTGAGTAGAGGGTAAGATGGAAACATATTCAGGAGATCCGTGTTCCGGCTGTGCTGAAACGCATCTCCCATGGAGCTCCGACCTAGTCCTGCCCTGGAGCAGTACCTGGGGCACTTTGTGTTCCACTGTGTCACTGACAAATTGATTATTGAGGTTCCCCCACATCTTAAAGACCTCTGATAGGTGTTTTGGATTGTTCTTCCACTCATGATGCTGCATTCTCACAACAGACCTGCTTAATTTGTCTGCCAACACATTCTCTATACCTCTTATATGTATGGCGATTGGATGGATTTGATGAACAATGCACCAGTTCCATACCTGGAGACAGAGAGCACATAGGAAATCAGGTGACAGTCCCCCTCTCCATCTGTTTAGGTATGCTATGGCAGTGGTCAGCCACCTAATGGCTCAGCAGGGAAATGACTTGATTATCAACTCAGAGGTTGCCAGTTTGAATCCCCGCTGGTATATTTCCCAGACTATGGGAAACACCTATATTGGGCAACAGCGATATAGGAAGATGCTAAAAGGCATCGTTTCATACTGCGTGGGAGATGGCAATGGTAAACCTCTCCTGTATTCTACCAAAGACAACCACAGGGCTCTGTGGTCGCCAGGAGTTGACACCAACTCGACGGCACACTTTACCTTTATCTATAGCAGTGGTATTGTCAAGTTTCACCTGTATCACATGTCCTTTCAGTACAGGTTGGAACGACTTCAGAGCCAGGAATATAGCCAGAAGTTCCAGGAAACTGATATGGAGCTGGTGTTGCTGCACCGTCCATAAACCCGGAGTCTGACGGTGAGCCCTATCCTGAGAAGAAAGTATAGGTGGTGACCCATCTTGTTGGAGTCAGATGTTGAAATTGAACCCCTTCTAGGAAATCTGTCTATCATCCACCGTCACAAAGAACATAGAATTGATTCTGGGATGGTGAGATCCATGTGCTGACTGTCCATATTTTGTCTGTAAACTGAGAGAAACCATAACTGAAGCTTGCGCATCTGGAGACGGGCATGACAGACAGCTGCATTACAAAAAGCCAAACAATCTCTGGGTGTTTTGTGCCCTTTGAGTAGGCTTGTTCTAGAAACACACAATCAAATCCTGTATCTGATGGTAGTGATCATTTGGCAAGTATGCCCTTCTGCTTAGTGTGTCCGGCACCACTCCAGTATAAGTTATTTGTCTTACAGGTTCCAGGTGGGATTTCTTCTAATTGACCTGGACTCCCGGGTTCTCAAGGCAACTGAGCACGTATCTCATAAGAGATGTACTCTTCTCTGTCTTGTGCTGCAATCAACCAATCATCTAGTTAAGGAAAAATAGCTATTCCCCTTGTTCTCAGATGTGCAATAATGGCACCCATGCATTTTGTAAACACACTCAGAGCAGTGTGCCTTGTATTGGTACACTGCACTTCCTACAATGAATCTTAGATACTTTCTGTGATCTGCCTGTATGCCTATATGGAAGCATGCATCCAACGCTGCAAGCCACTCCTCCTTGTGAAGGAGTGGTAAGATCCCCTGCAATGCTATCATCCGGAACTTCCTTTAACAGATATATTTGTTGAGCCAAGTCCATGATAGGTCAGATCCCTCCATCCTGTTTGGTATCTGAAAGTAATGGGAGTTGAAACTGTCTCTTCAGTGAGTCCACCAGACTGGGACAATTGCCCTCTTTCCCAACAGAACTTTCACCTCTTCTGTCAACATCGGCATTGCTGGTATGCACTTAAAGCCTGGAACTCTATCTCCTAGCCAGTAGTGATAATGGGTAACACCCACTTGTCTGATGTTATGCAGTACCATCCAGGTGATTAGCTTGCCAGTTTATTTGAAGTAGCAACAGTAGTTGGTGGAATTAGCGATGGTGGACTGGTTTCCACATCAAAGATTCTGCTTTGAGGGATCCTTGTTGTTATGTGATACCTGATGATTCTTGCCTTTTTGACTGAAGCCTCTACACTGGTATTGGCAATAAGGCTTACAATATTCCTTTTATTGTTGTGGCTTGTAAGATTGTTGCTGATGTCTATATCTGGAGCAGAATCTAGACGTCCATATAGTCTATATCTGGAGCAGAGTATATATGGTCTATATCTTGCGGTAGCAGGTGTAGCAGATTATATAGCAGTAAATTTAGATATTCCTCCCACCCAGCATCTCCATAGTGCTGTCAGTACTATCACAAAAGAGTACTTTATCATCAGTCATTACCAGTCAGCTGGTAACCTCCAGGCTCGATTATTGCAATTTTTACTATGTGCTCTATGTAGGGCTGCCTGTGTACATAGTTTGGAAACTTCAGTTAGTTCAAAATATGGCAGCCAGACTGGTCTCTGGGGTAACCCGGAGAGACCATATTATGCTTGTCTTAAACCAGTTGCACTGGCTGCCAATATGTTTCCGGGAAAAATACAAAGAGGAGAGCTGGTCTTGTGGTAGCAAGCATGACTTGTCCCCATAGCTAAGCAGGGTCTGCCCTGGTTGCATATGAATGGGAGACTTGATGTGTGAGCACTGCAAGATATTCCCCTCAGGGGATGAAGCCGCTCTTGGAAGAGCAGAAGGTTTCAAGTTCCCTCCCTGGCTTCTCCAAAATAGGGCTGAGAGAGATTCCTGCCTGCAACCTTGGAGAAGCCACTGCCAGTCTGTGAAGACAATACTGAGCTAGACAGACCAATGGTCTGACTCAGTATATGGCAGATTGCTATGCTATGTTCCTAAAGTGCTGATATCTGTGATATCTTTAAAGCCCTGTACGGGTTGAGTCCAGGCTACCTTAGAGCACGCCTTCTTCTGTATGATCCCCATCTCATGCTGAGGTCATATGGAGAGGTCCGTCTCCAGTTACCACCAGTTCGTCTGGTGGTAACTCAGAGCCAGGCCTTCTTTGTAGCTGCTCCTGGCCTATGGAATGCACTCCCAGCAGATAGCCATAATTTAGGCTCATTGTTGGCCTTTAAGAGAGACCTCAGAACTTACCTGTTTGGCCTGGCCTTCCAAAGTTTTAAAATTGTTTTTAGGAATTCTAATTGGCTTTCAACAGCTCTGAATGGTTTTTATATTGTTTTAAGCAGTGTGTTTTTAAATGGTGATTGTTTTTATGTTTTTTAAATTTGTTGTGCACCGCCCAGAGCCTTTGGATGGGGTGGTCTAGAAATGATAAAGTACTTCGATTTTGTCTTTCAATGTCCTGCTGTAGAGTGGTTGATCATAACCATGCAAGTCTCAGAATGAAGACTTCTGTTGCCAAAGTATGGAACTCTCAGCCAGATGATTAGCAGTGCTGAACTGCTGGCGGGTAACTGCAGTGGATCTAGCATAAACCTCATCGAAGCGTTTCATGGACTCCTCAGCAGACAAGGAGGCTGAAAGTTGCAGTATATTGTTCCATAGAGTGGGGATATATTTTGCCATACAGGCAGCATAGTTCACAAACCTGATGGACAAACAGGTGGTAGAACAGACCTTGCGGCCTAAGACATCCATCTTTCTACCTTCCTTGTCAGCCGGAGAGTTATGTCAGCAGCCTGATTTTGAGGAAGACACACAGGGGTTGAGCCACCATTGGGCGAACGGGTTCAAAGAACCCCCCCCCCGGGGCCACCCCACACACATCTGATGTCAGTCGTGGGGTGCATTATTTTGCTCCCAAATGGGGCCGCGCAGAACCGTAGAAGACAGGAAGCCAGCAGCCTTTGAGGCAACTGGGCACTAGTTACTATCTACAGGCCAGATAACTGCCGTGCTTTCCATAGCTGATATTCAGCATAGTTGTAGGGTAGCCCCGGTGAGGCACCACCATCTGTGCTCTAATTCTCTGTGTCCTAGTAAACCTTATCACATAGTTCCTCAAGGACTTCCAAGTCCCAGTGCATGTACAGCAAGATGATGCATCAGTCAACAGTGTAAAACAAGGGACCTGAACTTGTTTTGCTGTAGGTGGTGATTGAGATGTCAGTCACAAAGGGGACATAGGAACTTCTTCAATGTCCAGGTCCACAACCAAAGCTTTACGCAAGAAGCCCTTGAAAGCTGATGCAGAGGGGGTGCTTTACGTGGAGTCAAGCTAGGAAAATAGATACCTCGCCGTGGCTGGGTCTAAGCCACCCTCCATGTCCAGAGGGTTGAAGTTTCCTCTTCAGGCCGCCTTCTTTTGTGTTTATGTCTATGCGTCAAGGAGGAACCCTATGGTACCTCCGTTGGATGCTTGAAAACATGGTCCAGTGTTCATTGAGCAGTGGTGGATGACGAGGGTTTAGACTGTGCAGCTGCAGTAGCCCCCTGACATCGACTTCAATACTGAAATCAAAGGTGATCTCTGCTTCGGGTTCGGTGGTCTCAAAACTTGTTTGTAAAGTGCTGCTCGAAGATGGAGAGCACCATTTTTAAAGGTTTGCCTGGAAAACAATGTGCAGATCTTGCAGGATGTCGTATTATGGTGTTCACCCAAACATAAGAGGAAGGAGTTGCGACAGTCAGTTTACAGAAGTTTCCCACCACGTTCCGTGCACGTCTTAAAGATTTTCTTAATGTCCATTGGTGGAATGAAAGCTGCTTAAAATAACAAGCGAACAAATCTGATGTCCAGTAATCCAAGAACAGTTTTAAAAAAACAAGTCACTAAAAAGCAAATGTTCTTTCACTCATAGATCCAATCTGATAACTGAGAAGCAACAACCAACAAGGTGTCAAAACTTTGGCAGTCAGAAAGGAACTGACAAAATGGTGCCTTTACCACTGAAATAAATGAACATGCTGAGCGCAAGAGGCGGAACGCGGATGGCACAAGGAGCTAGAGGAATCCATGAGGTCCTGTACAGGTGCAGTACCCCATACTTATGAATGGCAACAGATCCAGATCTCAGTGATAGAGCATATGCTATGCAGGCTGAAGGTTCCAAGTTCAATCCCTGGCATCTCCTGGTAGGCTGGGAAAGATTCTTGCCTGAAACTTTGGAGAGCACTGCTCTGTCATCAGAAGCACCTTCTGTTCATGGAAGGAGTCCTGAGCTTGTGCAAGCTCCATCGAAAAGGAGCTTTCTAAAATAAAGCAGTGCTCCATGAAACATTAAGATACAACCTTTTGTGTATGAAATTTACTGCTGCAGCCAGAATCAAGAGATCAAACTCTCTTTAGGAAAACCAAAGTTGTGCAAAATATACTCTCAGCATGGCTATATGTCCTTGTTGCTTAAAACATATATAGAATATGTCTTTAAGCAACAAAAATGTGTAAGCTCTTTTTGTATACACACTTTTTATTAACAAAAAAGCACTGGGCAATATATAGACTAGTAGGGGGAGCTCGGAGACTGGGCAAAGACATCGGAACATAGGAAGCTGCTATACTGAGTCAGACCATTCATCTATCTAGCTCAGTATTGTCTACCCTGTCTGGCAGTGGCTTCTTCAAGGTTGCAGGCAGGAGTATCTTGGAGCAGCCCTATCTTGGAGATGCCAAGGAGGGAACTTGGAACCTTCTGCATGCAAGCATGCAGATGCTCTATCCAGAGTGGTTCCATCCCCTAAGAAGAATATCTTACAGTGATAGGGCTGAGAGAGTTTCCTGAGAATCTTCTTCTGAGAGAATACTGAGCTAGATAGACCAATGGTCTGACTCAGTATATGGCAGTTTCCTATGTTCCTACAGTGCTCAAACATGTAGTCTCCCATACAAATGCAACCAGGGTGGACCCTGCTTAGCAAAGGGGACAATTCATGCTTGCTACCACAAGACCAGCTCTCCTCTCCACTCTGCATAGATTACTGTAGTGATCAACCACGCCGCCCCTAAAGAGTTAACTGGAAGTGAACCTGACTGACAGGCTGGTGAAATCCAGGGCTCAGGCAATCAGCACACCAGGTGGGTGGGTGCCAGAAAGCCGTTCGGAGGAAGAAGGAGTTCTTTGTTAGAGAAGAAGCTGGCTGGGGGTGCAGAGAAGCGGCCATGGAGCATCTTCCATGGATGACTGCAGCTCTTGGAAGACAGAACTGCAGGGACTTGAATTCTCAGCCAGCATTTGGGTGAGTTCAAGAAAAAGGAAACCTGGACTTTGGCTTCGGGAAGTTTAGCCTAGGAAAAGTTTATTTAGTCAGATTTTGCATTTTGGTGTGTGCTTTGTATATGAAAGTGTTCTATTGTTTACCTGTAATGTAACGAAACTAAGAAACACTAGCCTTTGCCCATGCAGCCAGGGCATTGCAAAAGACTCTGTTAAGCTTTTAAAGGTGCTTTTGTATTTTCCTACATATCTGTTTCTTGCAACTGGGCAATCACAATTTTTAAAGTGTGTCACCCCATCATTATTCAGGATGCTTTTTGAAGTATTCTTCTAACCTACTGAGTATTTTTACCTGTAATTAAAAGATGAGAAATCCTCAGATGGAAGCAGTCTGTAGAATTTGAATAAAACTGTTTTTCTTTTTGTTCTTTTCTTTTACAAGCCCTTTCGAAGGCATTTTTAACTCAGTAGAAAGGGAGGGGCTGAAGGGAGGTTTCCCTGGTGCCAACTTATCTCCTCAGTCGTTCAGCAACTATCAGTTTTCTCACCATGTGCAGGCATACACGTGGAAGGTTTTTGTACTTCTCTAATAGCAGAATAAAGAGAGTTTTCCCTGGGATTCCACTCCATGCCCAGGAAGGGTCAAGCTCTGTTGAAAAGAGGGGTGGTGGTGGCAGACATTTTTGAACCTACCAAAAATACAGGGAAGTTTTAGGAGCAGCCTTTGCGAGAAAGCTTAGCAGGGATGATTCAGCATTTTGCCTTGCCCTCATGGGAGCTTGCTCTGAGATAATAAAGGCTTTAATCCGCTACAATTATACTGACAGGGAAGTTCAAAAAATTAAATATATTTAATATAATTTTTATATTATTATGCTTGCAAAAGGGAAGTAAAAGAACAGTTTGAAATTTGTAGGATTTCAATTTCAAACATTATTCTATTGAATCATTATCATATATGGTAAATTTCAATCATAGTAAATTTGAATCTAAGAAAGATAGTCTGCTTCTGTTGAACATGATGTTGTTTATGAATTATTGACTTGATTACAAAGTATTAAAAATTTGTTGAGAACAACAACAGTTAAAATATGATAATTATCTTCAGCACTTCTGTTAATGGTTGTTGTTTTTTAAAAATTCTTATTTCAACTTTCACTGAGCATATTCTGGTGTAAAAATTAGAGCATTCTGCTAATTTTTGTGTATGCAAAATTTGGTATCTGCAGGTCATCGGGCAATATTGACTTTACTTCGCACAAATTCTTCAAAATATATGATAAACCTGAAAAGTGGTGGACTTGTCACAAGCTGCATACACTGCTGTACATTTATCAATGTAAAATTAGCTGGAGAGTATCTTTTTTCACTCGGAGTCTGTTTATACTTAACCCTCTCACAATTTGTTGGGATAAAGAGGGAGACCAAAGGATTTGCAGCTATAATATTGAGACTGTAATATAAGTTCATTTATAAGATAACACAGTATCATTTGAACTTTGGAGGAAGAATGATCATGAAGAACATGTCTGTATGGTGGTGCTGAGAATCTCCTGCAAGATACCCTCCTCATTTTAAGATCCTCAGGAGAAGTCCCTCTCCAACTGTCACTGGTTCACCTGGTGGCAACTTGAGACTGGGCCTTCTCCACAGCTGCTCCTAGGTTATGGAATGTACTCCCCGCAGAAATTTGAGTCTTAACGATATTAATGGCCTTCAGGAGAGGCCTTAAGATTCATTTTTTAGTCTGGCCTTCAATGGTTTTTAAATTATTTGAAACTGTTTGTTTTGAATTGTTTTAGCTTTTAATGGTTTCAATTATTTTAAGTTTAAGGTTTGTTTATTTATTTTTTATTTATCAAATTTGTACACCACCCCAAACTTTCATCTCTGGGTGGTTAACAATAACTTAACACAAGTTAACATGTTAAACATACATAAAACATACAACACATATAGAACTTAACATACATAAAACTTAAAAACAATTTAAGCAATTTAAAAGTAAAAAACTGATGAAAACCTAAAAATTTAAAAAGCTGAAAAAGATTGGGTGAAGAGGTGGGTTTTCAAATACTTTTTAAAAATTGCCAGAGATGGGGAAGATTGTATTTCAGTAGTGAGTGCATTCCACAATCTCGGGGCAGCAACAGAGAAGGCCTGTCCCTGTGTGGCCACCACCCGAGCTGGTGGCAATTGGAGACAGACCTGTCCCGACTACCTCAATGGGCTGTGGGGCAAATAATGAAGACGACATTATTTTACATACCCAGGGCCCAAGCCGTTTAGGGCTTCATAGTTTATAACCAGCACTTTTTATTTTGTCCAGAAACCTATTGGCAGCCAGTGTAGTTCTATCAGCAAAGGAGTGATATGGTCTCTCCGAGATGACCCAGAGACCAACCTGGCTGCTGCATTCTGTACCAACTGAAGTTTCTGGACTACATACAAAGGTAGCCTCACACAGAGCGCATTGCAGAAGTCTGGAGATTACCAGCATATGTACCACTGATCTGAGGTCATTCATCTCTAGAAACAGCTGGTGTATCTAGCTGAAGCTGATAGAAAGCCGCTCTGGCCACCGCCAGAGCCTCTAGCACTGCCTCAACCTGAGATACTAGGGAGAGGGTGTGGATCCAGAAGTACTCCCAAACTGCGTACCTGTTCCTTTTGAGGAAGTGAGACCCCATCTAGAACAGGTAGATCAAAATTATTTCTCGAGTTGCGACACCACACAATAAATACCTCCATCTTATCTGGATTCAGTCTCAGTTTATTCTCCCTCATCCAGCCCATACTGCTTCCAGACCAGCATTTAGGGAGATTATGCCATCTCCTGATGACGCTGACATGGAGAAGTAGATCTGGGTGTCCTCAGAATACTGATAACACCCAGCACAAAATCCCCTGATGATCAATATTGTTCATTGGCTGTAAACCACCCAGGATAAATTTGAAGAAACTGATGTTCAAATTGCTAGTTAGCAAAAGGTTAGCTTGAATAATTTCAGCTTCTTCGCTGTATGATTTCATGCAGTTTAGAAGTTATTTAGAATCTGTACAAGGTGATTTGAAGAAATAGCAACCATGTACCGTCATGTACTCACCTCTACACTTTCTTCTGCAATAGCATCACCTGCTCCAAGTTTGATAGCGCTACAGTTTGCTTCGTCTTCAACTTGTCTGTTACGGAAGGTCAGTGCCTGCTCCCATCGTCGCAGAGCTTCTTCGAAAAGTTCCATTCCTGTTGCAAACACACCTCCCTTTCATCAAGTATTCAGTTTGCTGCCCTTTCTGTCAAGTTTCCAGCTTGCTTACTCTAAGTATCTGGAGCCATTTACTTTACAGGCAACTTTCTGTAGAATAATTCATCTCTAGCAGTGAGAGATCTTGTTGGGGTTTGACTAGATTGCTTTTGAGTCTTCTCGGAATTTCAAAAATTCCAAGTAGAAATCCTTCATATTGTCATCTTTCAAAATTGTTTTAAGAAACACTTTCTTAAACCATGTAACATGTAAATAACATAGGCTTTGTGATGGCAGCTTACTGACTCTTATACCGAGAAGCAGGAGCCATCATATGATATGCTTAGTTTGCTTCTGCTTTCTGCCTGTAGCAGAGGATTGATGTGTAAATGGATATGATGCAAGCTATAAGCTGTATTGGTTTTTCTCTAATTTTGCATTTCTTCCTTGTTTCTGTTTGTTTTCTGCTACTGGACCATAATAAACTTAATTTGAATCTGTGTAGACCAGAGGCATAGCAAGGTTGGAGTGGGCCCAGGGATCAGATTTCAAAATGGGCCCCTCGCTGCCTTCCTCTCCTTCCCCTGGCCCCATGTCATAAGCATGATGATGATGTAGTAGTAGTAATAATCTCAGCAAATTCAAATAGCCCTTTTTATACCTATCACAGCAGAAAAAAATCAGTCCAGTTTGATCTTCTACTATTACTACAAATATGTATATACTGCTTTTCAACAAAAGTTTCCAAAGTGGTTTACATATAAAAACAAGAAAAAGAAAGAAGGACCCTTGTCCCCCAAAGGGCAGGGATCTTTCTTTTTCTTTCTTTCCTCTTATTTTTCTAGATCTCTTCTATGAACTACCTTTAGTGTATGTCTATCCACTACAGAAAGAAAAGCCACCAATTTTATTTCAAACAGGGCAGCAGAATTCAATATATGGAGCTACCCCCATTTTTTAGCATTTAAAAACAAGTCAGCATTTAAAGGGCTTTTAAAATGGAGTTTTCTGTATATAAAGTGTATAAAAGAGCAAGTGTATATAAATAAGATTTTTGGTGGGCAAGGGGGAAATGTTTAATGCTCATTTAGCAATCTGTGAAGACACTTTCAATAAGTTGAGGTATTTTAGTCCATTACATGCACAAAGCTAAATAAAATATTTATTATATGGAGAAACATATTGTGAAATAACCATTTGCTCATATATTTTACTATTTAAGACATTATGAGAACTTTGTTGCTAGAAAAGCAGCACACAGTATAAAAATTCTTAATATAAACCCATCAGCACATGCTAAGCCAAAAGGCAGAACCAACAACACACAAATCTATTTTGTTAGAGTATCCCCTCCACCTTATTTTTTTAAATGTTAAAAACCTTTACTGACTAATTTCCTCACAAAAAGGTAAATTGCTGGGCTGTGGGGAGGATTGTTATTACAAGTTTGTAATGCAGAGAGAGACAGAGAAAGTTTCAAACCAGGGAAGGAATCAGGGGACAGGAAAAAAACAAGCAGACTGGCTTTTCAAATGCAGGCACACACACAGTGGCTTAATCAAAGGGAACAATAAAACAAACAGACATGGGGTGAGAAATTGGGTTTTTGTTTTACTGTCCCTGAGAGATGAAGTTCACAATCCCTCCACTTCCCAACCGGCTGGGCTGAGGCTCCCTCCTTGCCACCAGACCAGAGATGATATGCGGAGACAGTGACCAGGAAGAAGCTGAAGCATGCAGCAGAAGTTGCTGAGGAGAGGGGAGGGACTCCCAGTGTTAACCCTTTGCTAGTGCTGATTTCGCTGCTGCCGCTGCCACCAAATCCAAGCTCCCAGCCAGCTAGTGCTAAGTTTGCAGGGTGACTCATGGGCAAGGGGAGCAAGCGGTTTACAATTCTGTTGTAAATCGCCCAGAGATTCTGTTGTAAACTGCCCAGAGACATAAGTTTTGGGCGGTATAAAAATGTTTTAATAAATCAATAAATAAGTGGGGCTGGCCCTTGACCCTGTGGGCCCATGGGGACGGGGCGGGCTGGCCTCCCTTGTACAATGGATCATACGCCCATGATGTAGACAGTCTTGTTCAGAACAGGTCTGCCACACTGCCCTCCTCGAGTCCCTTTAGCCTACAGTTCAGGGTTTTTAAAAAACAACATGATAAACCATCACATATTTTGAAATAAAGCATTTATTTAAAAATAATAGCAAGAATGTTTTCATGAAAGACTGTTCACTTACCCATCAAGTATAGGTTTTCTGGGGTAGTTACTGGAATATTGACCAGTTTCATATCATCTTCATCCACTTTGTCCCAGGAACTGGAATTGATACAAGCACAGCTAGGACAGGAAGTAGCACTTTGGACCTAATATAAAAATGCACAAGTTGTTAAAAACGGGTCTTAGAATGACCTGTTCATAGCAATCATATCTTACCCTTGAGCTGATTAAGTAGTTCTTTCTTGGTCAACATAGAAAAACAACTTTGTCATTTTAACAGAGTGCTGTCTGCTTTACCTTGCAAAATACTTATGTATCAGTAAGGACTAGAAGCCTGAAGCCAATAATTTGGCTAGAAAATTCCATTGCATATAGGCCTCACTTCCACTGTAGATACACTTTAGCAGAACATGGCAAATTCTCTTCCACAATCCCCATGCATGCCCTCTTATCCAGTACACTTGGTATCTGGTGCATGTCTCTGTATAGCCCATCTGTATCATGTGAAACCATCTGCCTCCTCCCTTCTTATCTGTCTCTGACATGGGCATTCCTCCCTTTCTCCACCCCCATCCCCCAATCTGTAACATTCATGTCCAGTTTCTCCTCTCTTACACATTTCTTTTTCCTCCAAATCATCCCAAACACACAGGGACATAGCCACCACTGGGAGACAGGGTTCAAAGAACCTGGGTCGCCCCCCACCCGGGGCTGCACCTCGTAGCCCCGACATGCTCCCCGCATCTGACGTCAGTCATGTGGGGCATGGTTCAGCTCCCGAATGGGGCTGCATGGCCCCATTTGGAAGTTAAATGGCCAGCGCTGTGTTCGCAGCGTGACCTGGAGTGGCTCTCCCTGTGCGGCCCTGCTCGGGAGCTCAACCATATCCCCGCGTCTGACATCAGATGCGGGGGAGGTGGCTTACCGCCCGTGTCTGATATCAGACATAGGGGGCGGGGTGAGGGGGGCTGCGGTGGCGGCCAGACACCGGTGACCACTGGCCTCCCTCTGCTAGTGCAGACACATGCACTGTTCATAATGAGATTTGCCACAGGGCCAATATAATAAAGATGGCAAAATTTAATTTGGTTTTCATTGCAAGTTATTTGACAGGGACACACACACAGAGATGGTGGTCTCATAAGCCGCCTTTTTTCCTTTGGAAAACAGGCAAAAGAACTTATACAGGCAACAATAACAAAAGACAGGAAAACAAAATAATCATTGTAATGCAATGGCATGATAGCAACATTGTCTGAATTATTTGGAAAACCTGAGTTGGCAAATGATATCAATGACGAAGCACTCACACTGAATAGTTATGAGAAACTATGGAAAACATCCAATTCCACAGTTTATTTATAATGCAAATATAATAATTCTTAAAATAGGCTACACTTACCGAGGCCAAACTCTGCACTGAGCCTGAATATTTACTGAAGAGGCCTCCATTAACATTAATATGAGACTGGGAACCTTTTTCTTTCGCAGAACTCAGTGAAAGCGTTAGATTTTGTCTGCTGCTGGAACAACTGGAACCTGAAAAGGAAGGTATTTCAGTTACGTTGGGGTTCTTTTGCTAGAAAATTTGTTTATGGCTACGAAAGGCTTTTAACCAAGAAGTACCTACATTTTCTGTTTTATTTCAAGAATACATTTTAAGACAATGAAAGAACTTTTAACAAAATTTTAAAACCAGCATTAGTAATTTTCTGTTCTAGAACACAACCAACCAATTACAACAGAGGATGAACATCTGAACATGTAAGCTGGATTTCACTAAGCACTCATTCATTGTTATCTATTTTCCTGACTGCAAGGTTTGAGGAAAGATGACAAGAAGGATGCATGAAAGTTCATGACATAGCTTCACCCAGGGAAAGGGTATTACATGTTTTCACCTTGCTGCCTCCTTTCCAAATTACAAACTGCTATTTGGTCTCAAGTTTAAAAGGCAGTTTAGGGGTTTGTGAAGAGACCAACTGAAAAGAAAAAAGAAACGTGAATAGAGTTTTGGTGCATGCATGCTGACAGATGTGCGTGCACACAGTACCCTGCTTAGAAACATGTTTCAGCAGAGGATCATTCTGAAGTATGGGGTGGAGGCTGACAATTAACTCCCAATGGACTGTCAACATGTTGCATTTGCACAGCTTCTGCTCACTTCATGCACAGTCTTGCTTCTGGGGTGACAACTGAGCATCTTCAATAAGATAAACACCTACCATCCAATGTGACCGAACTTGAACAGTTCTGTATGGAGGAGTGGGCAAATATTGCTCCGTCTAGATGTGCAAGGTTGATAGAGAAGTATCCCAACAGACTCAAGGCTGTTATTAAAGCAAAAGGTGGTTCAACAAAATATTGACATGGTGGGGGTGATCCTTTTTCAATCTCAGTAATTCTTGTTTTTTATTTCTGACACTTTTTCTGGACTGTAATTGTGATGTTTTTCAGTTGGATGTTATAGGTTGCATTGGATAAGTACAGCTGGTGAAGGGAATTTTCTTTGTGTTTTCATTTCAAGATGTAAGGGAACCAGAATTTAAGGTCTATCAAAGGGGGTGATTCTTTCCTATACCCACTGTAGGTGGGGGAGCTAAAGAGATTAATCTTTCCCAGCTGTGTCCACCTGGTTATTTAGTGCAGCATCAGCATAGGCTGGGGAGGAGTGGGTTGAGTGCCAGTTTAGAGTGCTTGCACCTGGTGTTGGGCTCTTGGGACAGAGTCGGGATTCTGTTGGTGTACCACTGACCCCACTGCCCAACTGTCTCCCTGCCTGAGCTCATGGAGGTGGTCTCGGATTTGGTGTTGAGGACTCCCAGGATGATTGTTCTGGGTGACTTCAACATCCATGCTGAAGCTGCCTTGTCTGGAGTGGCTCAGGAATTCATGGTTGCTATGACAACCATGGGGCTGTCTCAACATGTTGTCGGCCCAACACATGAATTGTGGCACACTCTGGATTTGGTTTTTTCGACTGGATAGCAGGATGGTGATTTGAAAGTGGGGAATATGTCACTGGTGCCCTTGTCATGGTCAGATAACTTCCTTCTGAGGTTTAGAGTCTTAGCAGCTACACCTTCTGAAAGGGTGTGGGACCTATAAAAATGGTCCACCGCCGGAGACGGATGGACTCTGATTGATTTCTAAGGGTTCTGTGTGATTTTCCAGGTGGTATGGCAGGCGCTCTAGTTGCTCTCTGGAATTGACAGGTGGTTGACACGATCGCTTCCAAGTCCCCGCTCCCGCAAAGCAGAGCCCATGTAGCACCTTGGTATACACCTGAGCTGAGGGTGATAAAGTAAGTTCAGAGACGGCTGGAAAGTGTGGAGGAAAATCTGGGCTTAGTCTGAGCAAACACAGGTTAGGGCTCATTTTCAAGCCTACTCTGTGGCAGTGATGGAAGAGAACACACACTTTTTTTCATCCACCATTGCATCCTCTCAATGTTGTCCAGCGGGGCTCTTCTGGGTGGTGTGGGGCCTTTTGAAATCTGGCCCTGAGCAGGATTCATTAGAACCCTCGGTAGCACACTGATGTATTTGCAGAGCACTTTGAGGATAAGGTTGCCTGCATTTACCATGAGTTGGACACTACGGCTGATGCAGGATCATTGGGAGAGGTGACAAGAGTAAAACTTGGACTAGTTTTGCTGGACGAGTTTCCATTATTGGTCCCTGAGGATGTGGACAAGACGTTTAGTTGGGCTCAGCTGATCACATGCATGCTCAACCCTTGCCCTTCATTGCTTATTAAATCTAGTAAGGAGGGGATTTTTAGCTGGGTCCAGGAAGTTCCAAGTGCCTCATTGAGAAAGGGAGTGGTCCCAGCTTCATTGAAGCAAGCTATTATTCGGCCACTCTTAAAGATACCCAGTCTGGACCCTGAGGATGTAAACAACTATAGGATGTACAACTGAGGATGTAAAGCACCTGTGGCCAATATTCCCTTCCTGGGCAAGGTGCTTAAGTGTGTAGTGCCTGACCAGCTGATACCCTTGGATGTAACAGACTATCTAGGTCAGGGGTTCTCAACCTTGGGTCCCCAGAGGTTGTTGGACTTCAACTCCCATAATCCCTAACCAAAGGCCACTGGGGCTGGCAATCATGGGAGATGAAGTCCAATAACATCTGGGGACCCAACATTGAGAACCCCTGATCTAGATCCATTTCAATGAGGCTTCAGGCCTGGCTTTAGAACAGAAACTGCTTTGGTTGCCCTGTGGGATTACCTATGCAGAGAGAGAGAGAGAGACGGCGGAATGCAACCCTGTTAATTCTCTTGGATTTCTCAGCGGCTTTTGATACCATTAACAATGGTATCCTTTTGGATAGGTTGGCCAAGTTGGGTGTGGGAGGCTGCTTGGAGGTGATTCAGCTCCTACCTTGAAGCCTGCTCCCAAAACGTGGTGCTGGGGGACTACTGCTCAACCCCTTGGCATTGTTGCTGTGGGGTTATTCAAGGTTCCATTCTTTCCCCTATGCTGTTTAATATCTACATGAAGCTGCTGGGAGAGATAGTCAGGAGATTTGGCTTGAGGTGTCAATATGCAGATGACACTCCACTGTATCTCTCTTTTTCATCAGACGTAGGTGAAGTGGTGACTGTCCTGAATCGGTGACTGTCCTGAATCATCCAGTCCATAACTACTTGGATGCAGTAATGGACTGGTTGAGGGTGAATAAGCTGAGACTCGATCCAGATCAGACTGAGGTACTGTTTGTCAGTGGTTCCTCTGCCCACGTGAATGATGTTCATCCTGTTCTAGATGGAGTTGCACTCCCCATGAAGGACCAGATTCACAGTCTGGGGGTGATCATCAATCCAGCATTGTTGCTCAAGTGGCTTGGAGCACCTTTTATCAGCTTTGGCTGATACGCCAACTGCAACTTTACCTGGTCAGAGATAGCTTGGCCACAGTTAAAAATGCTTTTGTAAGCTCTCACTTACATTACTGTAATGCGTTGTACGTGGGGCTGCCTTTGAATACGGTCCAGAAACTGCAGCTGGTACATAACAGGGTTGCAAGATTAACCACTGGGACTGGACATTTTGATCATATTATGCCAGTACTTTGTCAGCTGCAATGGCACCCAGTCCATTTCCAGGCCCAATTAGAAGTGCTGGTTTTAACCTTTAAAGCCCTAAATGGCTTGGGACCGGGTTACCTGAGAGAGCGCCTTGCCCCATATGTCCCTACCCATATCTTAAGTTCTTCTTCAGAGACCCAGGTGCCCCTGCTAAAATAGATGAGGCAGGTGGCTACCAGGGAGAGGGCCTTTTTGGTGGTTGCACCCCATTTATGGAATAGCCTCCCCAGTGAGGTTCCCCTGGTCTCATCACTTTGTTCTTTTAAATGCCAGGTAAACACCAGTGTTCTCTCTAACAGAGATTCCCAGATGTTGTTGACTACATAATCCCCAAGCAAGAGCCATTACAGCTGCAGATTATGGGAGTTGTAGTTAACAACATCTGAGAATCCCTGTCAGAGGGAACACTGGAAAAGACCTTTTTGTTCACACAGGCCTTTTGAATTCGGGTTATTAAATTCAGGTTTTCAGATTTGTTCTGATTTTTAACTAATTTTAAAATGAGTTTTTAAGCTGATTTGTATTGGGGTTTTTAAAACTTTTTTTTGGTCTGTTATGATTTAATGTGTTTTTATTGTATGTTTTAATCCTCTGTTGTGAGCTGCCCAGATAACAATTTATTATAGGGCAGTGTGATGAAACGTATATAGGAGCTGGCGAGTGAGTGCATGAGTGTGTGGGGGTTACCCTAGCAACCAAGCATGGAAGGTTCAGAGCGGGAGGGATTTAAAATAAAGGAAGTTGAGACAGAGAGAGGAAGAGAAGAGTTGGAATTAGTTGCATGGGAGTAGGAGGTGGTTTGAGCTGAGGGTTGAGAGACTGGGATGTGTGTTCTGAACAGAAGAGATTGTTCAGGGGGTTGTATGGAACCTGAAGGGTGAATGTGTGGAGGCTGTGGAACCAGCAGTGTACTGGGCAGCTCCTAGTAACCGACAAGAATGTCTGGAAGAATTCACTAAGTTTACAAACCCAGTTTTAATTACCTGTGTCCCAGTTATCTCACCTCCCTATATGTTACATCTTATCCAGAAGGAAAAAAAACACTCAGAAAGTGGAACAGCCGATGTACCTAGTAACTTTGTAGAGAAGTTTGTGTGCCCTGCTTTGCAGAGATCTTTATTCTAATCAGTAAATAATAAAACTTATTCTTGTTTTTATTCTATACCCCAAGTTTTGTTTTATTTACATCCTGAACATATACACCTATCCTGTGCTTGCAAGGTTACGTAGCCGAGAGCAGGGTAACAAGAATTTATATGGTGGCAGTGAGGGGAAGTAAAAAACTGAATAAATTCCCAGAAGACTAAATTGTCATATATCAATATTAAAACTCCCTGGAATTGAGGGGGGCACCAGGGAGGGACCCTGACATGTGACTAACAAAGTTGTTTATTATTGTTATTGTTATTATTACCTTTCTCTGATGCAGATGTTTTCATATAATCTAACAGCAAGTGGCTTGGCTCCCATGGAGACACTTTCCTGTTTTTCTTCCCACGTTTTCTTTTGAAGTGATGGGCGAGAAAGAGCACAGATATAGCACTCACTGCTGTTACTGCAAATAGCTTCTTTAGACTTGGTGAGAGCTTAACCTTGAACACATATTAAAAACAAGGCATTACATGTTCTACAAAGAATAATTCTGATACTCATTTTTAAAATTTAAATTTATTAATCTTAAACCTACCATACATCTTAAATCCCTTTAGTTAGAATCATTTTCAGAGTGCAAGCTTTTTCTATAATGCAACGTATTCAATATTGCCAAACTATGCATATTTACATACATAAGAAAGTAGTTGTGCATATTTGGGCCATCACATTTAGATACTTACATGTTCAGCAAATCCCACGCGCCAGTTCGACATGGCACCTGGAAATTTAAGGCCGGTGCTTGAGCCAGGTAATGGGTGGATGTGAGCACGAGAAGGAAGAAGCAACCTGCCCCCACCTTGCTTGCTGCCTCCCTGCATGTGTCCATCTTCTAGTTCAGGCAGGCAAGCAGAAGGAGAAGGAAGCAAACAAGGTGGGGGCAAGGTCTGCTCCCCCATGGAATGGAGAGCGTTGCTGGCTAGCACCAGTGCAGCTCTTTCAAAACCAAGGTAATTAGATCACCCTGTGCAGCACCCAGTATTGGCCTAGCCACTACATTTTGCACAAGTTGCAGACTCCAAATACTCCTCAAGGGCAGCCCCACACAGAGCGCATTGAACCAATCTAAACACAAGCTGTGGGTAACAGTGGTTAGATCTGCCTGCTCGAGGACAAGTCATAGTTGGTGCACTAGTCAAACTGTGCAAAGGAACTCCTGGCCATACCATCATCACATAAACATCCAGTAGCAAAGCAGGGTCCAGGAGAACCAACACGACCTACTATTTCATAGGGACTACTATCCCTTACAGAAGAAACTGAACCCCCGTCTCCTTGATTAGTTTTCTTCTGACCAAGAGAACCTCCATCTTGTCTGGATTAAGTTTCAGTTTATTGGCTCACTGCTTCCAGCCCCACTGCTTCCAGCCACCAAACCAGGATGTCTCCAACACTATAGGATCAGTTGACATAGTGAGACAGAGTGGAATGTCATCTACATATTGATGACTTGCAGGCTATATCTCTGACAACTTCCCCCAGTGCTTTCAGCTAAACAACATGGAGGGTAAGACAGAACCCTGCAGGATCCCAGAGACCAAAGGTCAAGGGCTTGAGCAGAAGTCTTGCAGTATCACTTTCTGGGCCCACATCTTGAGGTAGGGCCTGAACCAGTACACACCAGACCATCCAGCCTGAAACAGTATAAGCATACCTTGCTTTATAGTATCAAATGACATGGAGAAATCCAGCAGAACCAAAAAGGATGCATTCTCCTTGTTCAGTTTCAAACATACGCCATCCACCAGACAATCAAGAAACTTTCGGTTCCCAAACCCCAGGTGGAAGCCAGAATGAAATGGGTCAAGACAAGCAATATCATCCAAGACCCTCTATAGGTGAGATGCTATCATGTGCTCTACAGCCTTTCCCAAAAGGGGGAAATTAGAAGCCGACCACCACTTCTCCAAGAAGAGAGGATATCTCCCCCCCCTTATTGATGCATTAAAAATCACCTCCAGCCAGTTGGCAATAACAAAACTTTGGTAGCTTTAATGAGCCAAAATGGACAAGGGCCAAGACAGCATAAGACCACTCTTGCACTACTGAGGATCTTGTCTATATCTGAACTTGCTGCAAGATCAGTAAGCCTGGAGAACAGAGCTGAGAGTGATTCACTCCAACTCATTCAACCAGTCTCTATCACACATAAGGTCAGCTTGGTTATCCAGAAAGACATCCTGGATGAGAAATATTTTTGCATTCATCCAGCATTCAACAGCAAAGCTTTACACCTCAAGGGATTAGCAGGGGATGAACGGATGGACAGAAAGAGACATAGCCTTTGTAAGTCTGAGCCTCTTTCCCGTGGAACAGTCTGCTCAATCCCGATCATCATATCTCCTTGTATCCATCACATGGAAAAACAGATGCTCCCAGTTCCTCCCCAGCTGATTGCTCTCCCAGGTATTCACTTTAGTTAAAACAAAACAAGAACTGCCTGTGTATTTCCTTTGCAATATTTATTATTTATTTGATTTCTATACCACCCTTCCAAAAGTGGCTCAGGGTGGTTATGCCCCCGCCTATTGCTCAAGTAAACTATTAAACTACCGTTTATTGTTTGCAAACAAGAAACTGGATTTGATGTCAAAACTTTATGTAACAGCACAGGACACCTGTTTAATAACTTTTAAACTTTATTCATTCTCCTGCGTACCTTAACATCCATTTACTGGTATGCATGACCTTCATAGCTTATTTCATGCATCTGAGAAAGACTGACCTACAAACAAAGTTCCCACAATAAACTGCATGACCAGAGCCCGAACTGGATGTTATCAAATAACAGTTCTTATTCAGACAAAGCATGTGCATGATCACAGCTCTTTATTGCACAGCTATACACAGACACACAAATTCTGAAGCAGAGCATAAACATTTTAAAAAGAATTTAAAATTTTAAACATTAAAAAACCAACAATATTTCTAAACTCTTTTTCCAATATATTTGCCCGCAAACTTATTTGCAGGTGAATATATAAATGGTATTAAGGTTTTCTTTTTAATTTGTGTTATACCGTTGTAAATTGCCCAGAGGTGGAAGTTTGGGGTGGCCTACAAATGTGAGAAATAAATAAATATATACCACTGTGCTAGCAGTAAGCATGACTTATGAGACCTTTATGAACAGATGTTTTAGGACAGAATCAGTGAGCAGATTATCTCATGCACCAAGTATGGAGTTAAACTAATAATAAATGTATTACATATAATTTTACTATTTTAAATAAAACATTGTAATACATTTTGCCCTGCTCAAGGAGTCAACTACTATTTCCTCATCCCTCTGGTCTTTCCCTTGTCCAACTGTTACTAGGGGAAGAGGGGGAAGAGTACCTGGACTGTTGCTACCACTATGTGTGGGTGAAAGGTATCCACAAGTATAGCAGCAGAAATGCATTCAGCTGCTGCATTTGCAGATCTCTGGATCAGAGTCACATCTGTATATGAAAGCTGAGTTATTGGATACAAGGGATTTTCAGTTCCTTCAAGAGTTCCCCTGCAGGGACGTAACTACCATTAGGCAAGGGGAGACAGTTGTCTTGGGGCCCCAATGCCTCAAGGGCCCCCCCAGAGGCATGTCACATGACTCCCCACCTGCCCGTGTTGCACCCCCCGGATCTTTTAAATACCTAGAAACATCTCTGTAAGGGAGAGAGGAAGAGTGATAGGATTTTCCATGTAAAAAGCTGGTATTAGCAGGTTTGTTCTGAATTTCTTCTAAAAATTAAAAAAATCAATCTTTCCCTTAGTGTATTTTAGTGTAAAAAGTAGTGAATTCAGCAAATTAAAGTGGGGGGGAAGAGAAAAGGAAAAGGAATGAGAGCAGAGAGGAGGAGGAATATAGGTGGTATGAAGTGGGCGCAAGGCTATGTGTGGCTCACCAGAGGTGCATCAGAATCTAATCTGGCCCACCACCAAATTTTAGTTTGACATCCCCTGGCATAGTACATTTGCAAGAGAGAGAAAATCCAAACCCCAATATTTATATGGGGGTAGAATCTTTTATCGGGGGGATTCTTGTTGCACCCCCTGTAATTTCCTGCTGGATCTGTCCCTGTGAACTAGATATTCACCATATTCATAATGGGGATGTGATGGTGAGTGCACTATATACTGTGAAGTGTGTTTGTGTGTGTATTTCAGAGGGGGGCCCATTTTAACATCTTGTCTCTGGGCTCACTCCAACCTTGCTACGCCCCTGTTCCCATGTGTAAAGATGTGACAATCACCACACATGGATTTAACTATTCTATTTTCACTTCACCTCCTTTTTTAGTGCAGCCATATTCTCATCACTGGGACTCCACCCTAACCTACATCAGAAACAGATACTGAAAACATCCATCCCAAAAAACACAAATGCTTGTTCTACATTGACTTTTGCCTTCGTCATTCCACAGAACATGACAATAATGAATAGTTATGTTAATTGACTGCCATGCACATCCTGTAAGTCAAAGGTAGTCAACAAAACTGAAATAGATACACATTGCTAAGAATGTCAAAACAAAAAAACTGGCTAAAGCTTTCCATTACATGCATTAATAAGAAAACCCAATTTAAGGGTGTTTAAGTTCCTTAAGAAATATACTGCTTAAGCAATATAATATCAATATATTCTTAGAAGCTGTTGTATGATGCTTAAAAGCTATCAACATAACATTTTTAGTTTATATTTTAGCATTTCATATCTCTATTCCATATTAAAAAAAATTTCCTTTGGAAGCCAGAAAATATACCAAAACTGGTTGGACACAATACCAACTAATACCCTTGATTTAGAAAAAACAACAACACACCAGTCAGTATGGTTTTGCTAATACATATATAGTTGCATTCACTTCTTATTTGAAGATGTATGGCATTGCAGAAGCTTCAGAGCAGCCTCTGCAGTCTACTATGCAAAAGAGATTGATGTATATTGGAATGTACAATAGTGTCTGATGGTATGTGCAACGGAAGTTAACTACAAGAAAATATACACATTTGAAGTATTTTAACCAAATATGGATACACAACAGTAGATTACATAAAATACTGCTAGATCTTGAAACATTAACATGTTGGCTCAGTGTCAAAGCATTACAAAAACTATACTGTAATGAAATTGTTACCTGGCTTAGAGAATAATACCAAGAAAGGGGAAGATCAAAGATTCTTAAGGCTGCTGTCTTGAAAGAAAAATGTGTCTCGCTAACAGCGTCTTCTGACATGGCTTCTTCTTTCCCATAGCATCATGAAGTGACATTAACTCAAAATCACATTATTTGCACGTGATGTCAGATGTATTCTGCCAATGAAAGACCGATATTGGACGACATACGTCATGCCTTGAGAAGTTCTTTCAAATGACTTCAACCTTCCTTGCAGAGCTCAAGGGGTACACAGAGAGATTATCTGAAGCTGAACACTGAACGTTCTTAAAAGAACAAGATTAGGTGCAGATTCTGCAAGCTCTTTGGAGAAGGCAAACTAGTGCCAATGAATGGCTCTCTTAAATGTGGAACAGGAGGCTGTACAGGTTTCTGTCCAAAAGGAATATCCTCCAATACCTGACCAACTAACACAGAACACTGTTAGATATTTTTGGTGGAGCGGGTAGAAACAACACAGGAAAAGGCAGATTAGTTTCCAGAAATAAATTCCTGTGTGTCAGACAGAAACATTTGGGGCATTTTAGATTAAGTATCATACATACTTTTTTTGTTTTAAACCCAAAGCAGCTTTTCTCCACACAAGGTTTTAAACTAGTCTCAAAACACACAAAATGAAGTTGAATGGAATCACAGAGTTGGAGCGGGCCTTGTAAGCCATCTAGTCCAATTCATGCAAGAAATTGAGAGCTTGAACATTTTCAACAAATGGCCTCTCCTTGAAGACCTCTAACTAGGTAGAATCAACCACATTCCTAGGTAATTGGTCCTATTATCAAACAGCACTTACTGCTAAGTAACATCAGGGTAGATTTGAGTTGAACATCAAGGGAACATCTTAAGTGCATTACTAGCCCTATTCTCTGGGACAGCAGAGAACAAGTCTTTAGCCTAACCTGTGCAACAGCTTCTTCGTATCTGAAGTGTGCTTTCATGTTCTCCCTAAATCTTTTCCCCTCCAAACTAATTGTATCCAGTTCCTTCAACTTTTCCTCAGAGCTGTTTTCCAGACCTGCACTCATCCTCGTTGTCTTCCTCTGAACACATTGCAATTTGTCTACATACTTCCTAAAGTATTTGTCTACATACTTCCTAAAATCACACCAAGAACTGGACACTGTATCCAGATAAGGTCTGTTACTGTGGAAATATTATTTCTCATGAGCTGGAAACCATGGTTCTCATAATGCAACCTAAAATCTCATTAGCCTATTTTGCATCTGCATTACACTTCTGATTCATGTTCAGTTTATGACCGATTGCAGTCCAAACATTCTTTTCATATATGCTTTTGCTAAGACAAGTATCTCCATCCTATATCTGTGCATTTTATTTACCGCCTATATGTAAAACTTGGCCTTTGCTGAATTTCATTTTGTTCATTCTGTCCAGTTATCCATTCAGCTGGTAATTTTGTATTATATTCCTGACTTCTGAGTAATCAGCTATCCCTCCCTATTCTGTCATCTGCAAATTTGATGAGGATGCTCTTCATCCATTAATCTAAGTTACGATAAAAACATTGAAAAGTACCAAGTCCAGGGCAGGGTCCAAGGGCACCTACTCAAAATGTGAAAGGAATGATAGCATAGTAGTATTATTTCTGCATAGAAAAACAACCCCTCCCCCGCCAAATCAGGGCATGTTTTAAAGATGCAAGTAACATCCAAGCACTCCTAAGAAATGTCTTTGAGTTGTTGCCATTGGAGTTTACTGTTCCACACATATCCCACAGAGCAATTTAAGGCTCCTAGTCAAAATGGGCTTGTTCCAACTTTCTTCTATTATGCTGGATTACTAGAGTCCATTATTTTAACAAGTCTTTCTAGTAGAAGAAAGGAAGAAAAAACATGCCATCTTAAAGCAGTATGTCAACAGTTTAAGATTTTCTGCAGGAAAACAACTAGGCATCCAGCATCCATGACTGCAGTGAAAAGCTAGAGACACATTACAGAGACATCAGAGTAGTCCATTAAAAATAAATCACGGGGGGATTTCTAAAAATCTTGCTTTTATAGTAAGATAGCTAAATGGCCACATTATTCATTTTAAGAAGCCGACCACTGTCTTAAATCCCGTGTCACTTATGGGCGTTTCTTCCCCCCCACAATGATATCAAACATAAATGGATGCCCATTTTCCAGCGTCATAGCTCGAAAGCATTCTTTATGCTTGAAACTTCGATCTTGCGATCCTAGCTAACGGAACCACAAGATTTCCCGGAAGGCCAGCCTGTTAGTTCTGGCCCTGGGTTCGCAGCCTGCCCACCTTCTAGAATGGGCTAGAAGTGGCCCTTCTCATGCTGGACAGGCAAGTCACCTCCACTCCCGCTCCTCACCACAAAAGAAAGAGAACGGAACTAACCCGGCAGGATCGGCTTCTCGGGATTACCTCTTAGGCAACGCAGCCGCAACAACGCTAAGCGAAGGGCTCCTCCTTTGCACCTGCCGCTTTTGCAGCCGATTTTTAAAAAATGAGGAGGGGGGGAGGGAATCGTAGAGAAAGAAAAAGTCTAGAGTAACACAAGCTCTTCTAGCTTCAGGATTTATTTTGTTTCTGTATCGAGCGCTATCAGGCTGCAATCCTAAATAAACTCCTAACTATGGAGTAAACCTGACTGACTACAGCAGCGAGATTTACTTCTAAAAATACATATATGTATTGTTCTATATTGCTAAGAGCGAAAACAGCCAACGCATCACCATTCTGCTGAGCACTGGGTTTGATTCCGAATGCGGAGGAGGCGACAATTTAACTAGGCTGCGGTTTTTGCAACTTGAGGTAAACGTGCCTAGGATTGAACACAGACCTAGTTAAATGGCTGCAAACATCGCCGCTTCTGTGTTCCATAGACACGCTGCTTCACGCCTCCCAGTCTAACTGCACAATCCTATGCATATTTCCATAGCAGTAGGTCTTGCTGTATTCATATAAGGACGCATAAGGTTGCAGCCTGCACACTTACCTGGGGAGTAAACCTTGTTAGAAATGAGAATTCTAAGCACCTCAGTAACCTCTCAGCCTCTAGAAGCATGTGGTGATGTTAATAGATGTTTTGTAAACCATCCAGAGAACTTGTGTTTGGGGCGGTATGCAAATATGTTAAATAAATAAATAAATAAATAAACAGGTCTGTTTGGGTCAAGTAGAACCGTTGTTCAGTTGTTGAAGGCTAATGCCTGTTTGTTCTATCTAATGCCTGTATGTTCTAATGCCTGTATGTTCTATCTCTCTCAATGTGTGATGCTTTAGTTTCTTAATAAATATTTAAATATTTGTTTATTAAGACTCAACCTAATGTCTCCTGATAATCTCTTGGGCTAAGTTTCTTTACCACCAGAGCATACTCTGCCGTGCGAGTCTGAGAACTTTAATGTTTCTCCTTAGACCCCTGAACAAGCCTCACTGAACACAGTGAAACTTACTTCGGAGTAAACAGGTGTAAAGATTCAGTTGTGAGGTTTAGGCAAGGGAGAAATTCTGCCATTCTAGAAATGTAAAACACGTAAATTGGCCCAATTGTTCGTTCCCTCTCAGGGGACTAAGTTGTATTTACAAGTCAGATCTATTTCGCAACAGTTAGTAAAGCCTTTATTAGAGAGCTATCGTGAACATCTATTTAACTTGCTCTCCTCTGAAACGGAAGGCGTTGTAAATTCTTTCCCCAAAACTACATCTAGGTATTATAAAACTGGAATACATTGCAAGATGTCGTAAAAAAACTTCGCCCCGGCCCACGCACTCCACTCCTCCCTACAATCTGGGATTAACAATGCTGGATTATATTTGCATTTGCCCCGTAGTTTTAAAATTAAAAATGCAATATATTTAAACACACAAGGAGATCCGAGTTTGAGCAGAAGCACGAACTTCTATATTTGTTTCTGCGTTGGGTGCACCCAGCTGCCAATCAATGCAAAGATAAAGTCTTAGATGGCTGCATTGTCTCCAATAAGGGAGATGTATGACTTCTGCTCCTAATTGTCTCCAATAAGGGAGATGTATGACTTCTGCTCCCCTTCTGCGCAGCGAGAAATGACTTGCTTAGCAAGCATGAGGTTGCCTGTTCGAATCCCCGCTGGTATGTGGGAAACATCTCTATCAGGCAGCGGCACCAAATGCATCATCTCACACTGCGTGGAAGATGACAATGGTAAACCTATCCCGTATTCTACCCAAGACAACCACATGTCTCTGTGGTCATCACCAGGAGTCGACACCAACTCGACGGGACACTTTACGTTTACTCTAACAAAATTCATGGATTCATAAAACAACAACGAAATTCGACCAGAAGACAAAAGAACTATCAGTCTAGCAAGTGAGATGGAGGAAAGGGGACAATAATTTTTTTTCTTTCCAAAGGGGGGGGCGGGGTGCAAACCGAGGACAGCGGCTCCTCCCTGATCAGAAGAGAGCAGACTTCTTCTTAGGCCTTCGCATCACACGTTTTTCACACGCAGTCAGCCTATCCACTCCTTCCACCGAACTGAGGTTTAAGTAAGTCCAAGCCGAAAGGTTTAAACCAGTCAGAATATGGCAACCCTACTTCAGTAAATAGGTGTAAGGATTCTGTTGTGAGAAGTGTTCGAAAGCGAAAACTCACTCTCTCCTTTTTCTTATCTCTATCACTTTTCTAGTGGCGTGGTGTTTACGCATATTGGGTGCCGCCATCTTTGTGAGGGGCAAGTCCCTTTCCCTCCCTGCCTTTTCAACAGTTACCTCTTATCACAGCGACAGCAAGTGTCGCCATCTTTGTGGGGGGCAATTTCCGTCTCTCTCTCTCTCTTTTTTTTTAAAACGAACCATCCGCTATCGCAGTGAAAGCAAACGCTACCATCTTTGTGAGGGGCACATCCCATCAACTGTGTGGCTAAGGCAGTGCGCGCATGGCACAGTCGGAGTCAGTACAGACAGCTAGGAAGGAGGAGTACTGAGAGAAAAAGAAGGAAGCGGAAGGAGTCTCCTCCTCCTTCTTCTCGTCCTCCATCTCCCGGTCTCTTCCACTGCGCGGCCAATTTTCCCGGATTGGCTTTAGGCACCAGGTGAGGATTCGGCAGTAGCAGCTCCCGAATAGTAAGCAGTGGCATTCGGGGCCGTGGAGGTGAAGTCTTTAGTGTGGTGAGTCTTCTGTGCCAAGACTGTCTTTCTCCGCCAGGACTGACTCAGGGAAGAGCCAAATTCTCTAAGCATGTTTGCTCAGAAGGAAACCCTATTGAGGATAATGGGAATTACTCCTGAGTAACTGCACAGAGTTGTAGCCTACGGCGGTTTGGGGTGCGGCTGTGGAAGAATTGGACGAGGCACTGATTCTGTCTCTAGAATTGGAGGACTAAGGTTCTCTGGCTGCCTGGAGTTGCTTTCTTTCCTCCTGCGTTATTTGGTTGAAGTTGGTGACAGAAAGTGTCCACTTGTCTTTTGTTGACCCTCGAAGGCCGTCCTCCCGCAGCATGTGTTTTATACTCGTTTCTCCTTTTGCCATATATGTGATTCTCCGCCCGCCCCCCCCCCCTTCTCCAGCAACTGGGCAGAAATAATCTGTAGTGCCGACAGAGCTCAGAACCTGGTTCAATGCCAGTACTTGAATCTGCAACATGTGAAGGAAATAATAATGAAGGGGAGCACGTCTGGGCATATGCAGAGTGATTTTTCTTTCACATCTGCAGTGGTTTTCTAGGTCACTAAGCACTAAATGAAGGATTCTGGGTCTAGGTACCAGACTTAAATAAGTAAGGCATAGTATTATACAATAGAACTCTGTAATCTGAAAGAAAGGGCAAATATCTTGATGAAAAAGTGAGAACTGTTCATGTAATGTCTGAATACTGTCTGATGCTTTTGGTTGTTAAAAGGCCGTGGGAAACAGTACTGTGTGAGGGGGAGAGAAGGGGATGAGATTTATTTTTCCTTATTTTTCTAGCTCAGATTTTGGGTTTGATAAATAGTAGAGAGATGTGTGCAGTGGTGCAAGGTATGGTTTTAGATAAGTGATGGTTGACAGCCCCACTGCAGCTTGCAGTAGTGCAGGAGCAGTAGTTCTGCTGCAAAAGGATCAATCTGCAGATCACACTGCAGAATAGTAGAGATAAAAATTTCAAAGGATCAAATTGCAACTGTCAGGCAACTCTGACAGCATGGAACAGGTTCTATCATTAAACTGTTTTCTATAATTGTTGAGTACATTTGTTCTTGAAACACTGAACTAGCACAGTTGTGAGTGAAGCATTGAATATAATGCAAACTAAGTTTGATAAGGGTGAGCTCTTTGGGGACACAGGAATATGAAGCAAAGTGTGTATATCTTTATCTAAATTACTCTGTATAGTGCAGTTTGTAAAATGGGGAAAATCAGTATTATAAATGTCTCTGAACACTGTTGGGTGTGGGAGCTTGTGCTAAAGATGAGCGTTGATTTTCTTTTTAAGTGATATACAAGGAGTTGAATACAGAAGGCTTGCTTTAATCTTGGATCCTGTTTTTCCTCCTTTCTCTGAGAGGTCATGGGAAGAAAAAATATGAAAGGAGTACATGTTTGCCCCGGAATGAGAAGGCTTTATCAGTAGAGTTGAATTCTTGGTGTAGCATAGATTATGCTGTTAGTGCTTTAACTGCAATAAAGGGTTGAATTTAATATAAATCAGTTTGTGAAATCACCAAAAGACACAAGCTTTAAGCAGAATGGAAAGGAATATAAAGAATTAAACAGTATAACAAGATAAAACAAGAAAACTGATTATCAATAATAGTATATGTATCAAGAAGTGCTTGCAACTCAATGTATAAACTTGAAAGAAATTACACATAGCATTAGAGTTTTACAACTGCAGACTTTATTCTAGGCAACATGTGCAGAACATTCCTATGGTGAAACATTCTGACTTGAAACAGGCCATTTTGAGTGTTTTGACCTCAAAACAGAACATCCTTTAAATAAAGAGATTATCTTGAGCTTGGAGCAGAACAGCCCCTTTTCAATTGAAACATTCTGACAATCATTTTGGATGCCTGAATTTCTCTTGCTGGATGGATTTCTGACACTGGCTTCTGATTGGTTTGCAATCTCCTTGCTTGGTTTATTAAACCAGGTGTCATCATGGGCAATAGTGTCCCCATTGGTTGGAGGAAGGGAGTGGAGAGGGGAACACTTTTGGAGGGAATTTCAAAATGTATTCAAAGGGACTAGGAAGCAGAGAGAGTCCTTATAGTCTTTTGAGGAGGGAAGAACCAAGGAAGGTTTGATTTTGTGGTTTTCCTTTCTCAGCACTGAGTATAATATGCTGTGCTTTTGCTGCTATAACTATCTGGTTCTGCTGGAACTCAGATTGACAAAGGCAGAACTTGAGTGCCTTTCTTCCTTGAGTTGTGGTTTGTTTTGTCCATGAGATAGTGTTATGGTGAGGAATGGACAGTGGGAGCTGTGTGTGTGTGTAAGTAAGACTTCTTGGTGATTGCAGTCATGAGCTACATGTCTGACCTTGAGACTAACTTGAGCTTCACTGACTCCTGGTCTGGTCTGCAATTTGCATTGCAAGGTGTACTCAGTCAAAATGTGGCTGAAGTTGCTGTGGTTGAGCTTATGGCTACACTTGCTGCTAAGGGTGCTGCTGTGGCAGCTGTTGCAATGCTAGGAAGAAAGGAGTCATAAGTGTATGTGAAAGAGCAACTTCTGCCAATGATGTTATTGCAGCACAGGCACTATGGCTGGCAGTAATTTATTTTTGGACTGTGTTTGAAATGTGTCTCTGTTGGGAGGGGCAGATTCCCTTTTACTGTTGGCTTTGGCAGTGTTGTTCAAGGAAAGGTTAAAATTAGTTTAAAATTGCCAGCTTGCCCATTAATTTTGTGGGTTGGGTGGTAGTTAGCACCCATCATGCCCTACCACCCAGCAAACTTAGGTGTCCCTAGGAGCTAGCCAGGGGTGTGACTATAATTAAGTGGATGGGTTCAAAGAACTCGAATTCCACCCCTCCCTATTTTTTCATTATCTCGTTCACTCAGAGGGGCTGCCAGGAGTGATCACAGCCTCCTTTCCCCTATTTAGGCCCCTGGAGCTACCCATGGGGAACAAAGGGGTGTTTCAAGTTTTCCCCATTGTTCCCTGTGACCACTTAAAATGTTTTGAGTGGTTCTGTCAAAACAACCAGTCGAACCGGTTTTGTTTTGTTTTTGTTTTTTTACTGAATGTTTCGGCCATTTGTGTATTTTTCAAGGGTGAAACAGAACACAAAATCTGTTTCGTGCACATCCCTAGTTTATTCCCTTGTATCTCACAGGGACATAAATGTTCAACAAGAAGTTATATAGCAAAGGTTACTGCAACTGTCTTTCAGTTATATATCTCTGGGAGAGCTTATATGTTGAACCAAATAATCATAATTGTTGAAGGCATCGTATAAAGTTCTTAACTTGTACATATTTGAATCCTTATGAGTTGCAATAAATTAGCTTTAAAAAAATAGATATACTGATTAAAAACCTACAGCATGACAAACAAGAGCATTTCCTATAGTAGTAAGCTTTGTATAGAACCATATATACAATTAGGATCTAATTTTAGACATATCATTGCCTGGAATTTAAAACTCTGCTCCTTCAAATTGGTTTAAACTCTAAAACAGCCTTTTCACAGCATATTAAATAATGAAGATTCCTGGAATGGCTTGTACTTTTTAAAAATGCTTATTTTTTTGAAAAGTAAAAAAAATTACTTTTCAATAACTTGTTTAAATATAGCATTTAAAATGTTATGAACTTAATCCTTAAGAATTTATAGTAGTGATTGTGGTGCATGCTATATCAGTAGTGTGTCCTCCTGTTGAGGCCAATCCAGATCTATCAAGCTCTGGGTATCTTCATTATAATAATTTATGTAAATGTCTCTAAGGCAGCTAGAATGACTTTAGGATATTCCATATATTAAGTTCTTCATATAGTGCCCTGTCTTTATATTTCAGTATGATTATGTAGTAATTTTGTGTAACGTAACATTAGTGGTAATTTCGTACAATAACGTATTTGTTGCAGTTGCACTAACCCTTCTTGTTAGCATCCTGGATTACCTAGGAACGTTAGTGCAATATAATCTGTAATAATGTTATGTTGACACAGCATCTATTATATGACATCTTCACATAGGTTTGTTGCATTGAGTTAAAAAGGATTTGTAATCAGTATACCATCCAAGAGGTTTGTTTACAGATTTGTTTAAAAACTGGTCAAGACCAGTGAGATGTTGGCTCAAATAAAATAAACATATATTTTTATAGCTCACTAGACAAATTATGTTTTTTTCCTTGTATAAAAATGCTAAGTTCAAAGGAAGTCTTACCTGCAGTCCAAAGCTGAATTAACAAAGTGTTATTGTGTATGTACCAAACAACAAACCATTCATTATAACTTACTTCAGAGATATATTATTTCTTGAGTATGAGATGTAGATGTAGTTGTAGACTACATGTTTTAAATTTGGAAATTTCTGGTTTTAAATTCTGCTTTATATATTTTAATGATTTGGATACTATATTCTTCTGTTAAAAACAAGGACAAAGTGGTTTGCAACATGAAATACAATACAATGAAGCAATATATAAGCAGTCTAAAAATGCACCAAAAATATATAAGCAGTAGTTTAAAAACAGATAAATTTCAGTGATCAGATTAGAGTCTAAAGTCTAGGCAAAAATAGTCTTCAGCTGCATTTTAAAACAATGAAAGAGATACTGGCATTTTTCCCTAGGGATAAAGTTCCACAGATGTGGTACCACCATCAAGCCGACGTTGATGAGATGGGTTTTAGGAGGGAAAATCCTTACTTGCTTTTTTTTTTTTGCCTTAGAAAATTAAATTATGCAAATTTCCTTGATTCTCTCAATAGATTGTGATCTGATTTGGCATAGTATTTGACCTATTTATTTAGTTAAAAATCCCACCATTTTAATTCTTTTATTGAAAAACATTTGAGATAGAAGTAGCCAAATAGCTGAACTGAAATATTTGCTTCAGGGTGGGAGGATCAATAAAAACGTGTGTTAAATGTTATACTGAAAATGTATACTGAACATAGTCTCTTGCATTTTTAAGGGATAATCACCTGGAAAACATTAATTATGGCTTTGAAATTGCCAAACTTGCCTAATATTTCACTGGCATCCGTTCATTGTGACTAATGAATTTTATGAAACAATGACTAGTCTGGACTAGCAATGTGCACTTGCAGGAGAAAGGGTGATTTTTTTGCTGGTCTCCCCTTCCCTCTGAAGCTCACTGGGCATCATCAAAGTACGTTTCTGAGGGTTGCGCAACTCTCAGGGTCATATTGTGATCAAACACCACTGCTTCCCCTGCTCAAGCGTCAGCACAGAAGTAGCCTGGAACTTGCACTGCTGCATATACACAGTGGTAGTCTGGATGTTGGCCAGTGAATTTTTAGAAATTGAAACATTCTGACCAAAAACTAAAGTATGGGGAAACTCTATGGAAAATTACCCACTCTCCCTCTGTTGGTGCCCACCAAGATTATTCCACTTAATGGCAGGCTAGAAAGCTTTTGAAACTGAACTTAGGGTTCTGGTAGCTTCAAATGGGGGATCCTGTCTGGTTAGCACTGTGTCAAATCCACTTTAGTCAGCTGTTATCAAGATTTAAATTCTAAATGCTCCAAAACATCAGCCCTTAAAATCATGGTATTGTCTTCCAAACTAATGCTTATGCACAGAAGGATCTTTTGCATATGCACAATGGGGGAGAGTAACTGTTGCTGATTCCTGCCTTCCCTCTGCAGCTGCCTGTGTCTCCGGGAGAGATGTTCCTGAAGATTTCATGACCTCAGGGACATATTTTTGGAATGCATGGAGGAGAGATGGTCTTCTGGTAGCAAGCATGAATAGTCTCCTTTGCTAAGTAGGGAATGCTCTGGTTGCCTTTGAATGGGAGACCACAGGAGCACTGTAAGATATCCCCCTTAGGCGATGGGGCTGCTCTGGGAAGAGCATCTGCATAATTGCATGCAGAAGGTTCCAAGTTCTCTCCCTGGCATCTCCAAGATAGGGCTGAGAGACCTGTGCCTCCAACCTTGAGAAGCTGCTGCCAATCTGTGTAGGCAATACTGAGTTAGATGCACCAATGGTCATCTTCCCCCCCCCCTCACTTGTGTGTGTTAAACATTCTTCCATGTATATGGCATTAGTGTGGATGTCAGCACCTGACTTAAATATGGGCCCCTTGCCCAACTTTGCGACTCTGGAACTTGCACAATCTACATTCTTGTGGGCAGTGCTCCAAGTACCAGGATGTGTCTCCAGTGTCCCCTTGTGCCTGTGGACAGGCCTGATCAAGGTGGAGGCCAAGGTGTGGACGGCCATCCTCTGCTACTGGCTCAGACTATCCTTTTGCCCAGTTGGTCTTGCCCCCAACTCTACATGATGATTAACAATCTAGTTGAATTCAGACAACTGAGACAAAAATAGCTTCCATGGGTTGGGGGAAGGAAGAGAGACAGCCTGGGTGGGGCACTGACTGTTGTTTCCATCTGCCCCACCTCCTCCAGGTGTGTTCCATCACTAGGGCTGCTGCTGCTGTGGCTACTGCTGCTATAAGGAGCAGGAGGCCAGGGGTGAGAGCCTCTTGGTGTGAGCTGAAGGGCGAGAGCACAAGGGCTCTCGACCTTGTGGCTCTCAGCCTTGGGGTGAGCAGCCTGGGGCCTCAGAAGACCTTGCTCTTCTCATCAGGAAGCCAGGCAGATGGTGATGTGGAAGCAGCTAGTCTTGTTAGCTCCAATCAGTGGGAATTTTCTCTCCTTTTTTGCCCTATGTATGAATTTTTAAAAACCTTTTTAATGCTGTTTTATATACAGGTGAAACTCGGAAAATTAGAATATCGTGCAAAAGTCCATTAATTTCAGTAATGCAAATTAAAAGGTGAAACTGATATATGAGACAGACACATTACATGCAAAGCGAGATAAGTCAAGCCTTAATTTGTTATAATTGTGAAGATCATGGCGTATAGCTCATGAGAACCCCAAATCCACAATCTCAGAAAATTAGAATATTACATGGAACCAAGAAGACAAGGATTGAAGAATAGAACAATATCGGACCTCTGAAAAGTATAAGCATGCATATGTATTCAGTACTTGGTTTGGGCCCCTTTTGCAGCAATTACTGCCTCAATGCGGCGTGGCATGGATGCTATCAGCCTGTGGCACTGATGAGGTATTATGGAAGACCAGGATGCTTCATTAGCGGCCTTCAGCTCTTCTGCATTGTTTGGTCTCATGTCTCTCATCCTTCTCTTGGCAATGCCCCATAGATTCTCTATGGGGTCAGGTCAGGCAGGTTTGCTGGCCAATCAAGCACAGTATACTGTATACTTTTCAGAGGTCCGATATTGTTCTTTTCTTCAATCCTTGTCTTCTTGGTTCCATGTAATATTCTAATTTTCTGAGATTGTGGATTTGGGGTTTTCATGAGCTGTATGCCATGATCATCACAATTATAACAAATTAAGGCTTGACTTATCTCGCTTTGCATGTAATGCGTCTGTCTCATATATCAGTTTCACCTTTTAATTTGCATTACTGAAATTAATGGACTTTTGCACGATATTCTAATTTTCCGAGTTTCACCTGTATGGACTCGCTTAGGAGTTAATTGGTTTTAGTCCCCCCCACCTTTAAAAACAAAACAAAACTCCGCTCTTCTGTTTTGAAGAGTTATGCACTAAATCTGCTGAGCACTGTTGACCAGCTGGCTGGCTGGTCAGTTGCTTAGCTTTTGTTTTTCTTTGGATCATTTGGTTTTTAATAAAGGACAACAGATTATTTTCTGATAACTTTTGGGTAACCTAAACAATGTGTCAAAAACAAACAAACAAACAAAAAACCAGCGTACCAGCCCAGAAGTGCAAGGATGGGTGAAAACTCGGAAGCAAACACATTTGGATAAATTTATGGCAACATAGGACATTAAGACAACAAAATAGCCTGTAAGTTTTAACTACTCTGTTCCCACATCGAATAGATTTGTACTCTTGGAGCAACAGGAAACTGAATTAATTGAAGAAGCAGCAGTTTCAAAGACAGACAGTTGCAGGGGGATAATACCTTGGCAAATGATAAACAGCTTTTAATGAACCTACCTCTTGCATCAGCTGGAGGGCTGGATCCAGAGGAGTGCCCCAGATTATCAGTAGATTTTATCTGAGAACAATGTTGGCTAACAGCTCCGACTGTCTTTGCAATATTTGAAAAATTAAACTCAATTAGTCAGAAGGTTGATTGTATTATGACTTCAGTTGATACCCTTATGCAAAAGCATTCATCTAGTACAGCTAGCTTTATCACAAAGACTTCTGTGAACAGAAATGTGGTGGGCATAGAGGTGACTCTAGCAAGATGTCTGATACCAGAATTCTTCAGAGTAAACAGGTTGTACTTCAGATAATTATTTTGGTCCTACCAGAAGACTATTAAATTCTCTTTAGGTCAACTACTTCGTTGTCACCCACAAAGTGCTGATATCTTAGATATTGAATGGTTGTCCTCTTCCCTGAAGTGCAAAAGAATTCTGTTAACTTTCAGTTAATCTACTGTTCCTCTGATGTTTTTTCAAAATGAGAGCTTCTCTGGTTGGCTGTCAAATACTTCCTGTCCCTGTTTTTTAAAAAAACATCCATTTTCTCATTACTACCAGCAAGGGTTAATACTGCAAGATCTTCGACAGCGAGGCTGAATTTGCATAATATTGATAAGCCCACTGCAGAAAATGTGCTCCCACAGCCAGTTGCTTAAATAGTTTCACATAACCAAGTAATTACTGTTGAAACTCTGGATAGCCTTCAAGAGGATAGTTTAACCTTCTCCTCAAATGATTCGGCAAAGGAGATGCAGCATGAAATAAATGAAATCAATAAAAATTTGCTTAATCTCAAATGGGCTGTGTCCTCAGTTCAAACAATTGTGAATCTTCTTGCAAAAGTTAGTCAGCTGAGTGTAAGCTATTCGATAACTCCGGAATCTCAACTCTTGGTGAAGTGGAAGTTGTAGGGAAACATGATCAATTTGCTTTAACCAGTGTCTCTCTAGACAAGGACTTAATAGAGCTTTTGAACTCGGAATTTATACAGATGGACCCACTCACTGAATGTTCTGTTATCCTAGAACATATGTCTAATGAAAAGTTAAATGTGGGGGAGGGCTTTCTGAAATCTGCTGAGCTCCTGGAGAGGAGCTCTATGCATGAAACCTGATCAGAGTCCCTGGTGAAGCTACAATTGGTGCATGTGAGACAATTGAGCCAAAAAATAAAAGATTGGATGGGATTGATGCAGAAGTTCACAGGCTTACAGCACTGTAACTGAAGCATCCCAAGACCCAGGATGGGAAACCCATAGTAAGACTCTTGGCTTCTAATCAACAGATACTTCTGAGACATTGCTTGCAAATCAAAACCATCCAACAGGAATAGCTCCAGAGAGCACACCTGGATGTCTGCCCAATGGAGTTTGATAAGGCCCCGAGTTCTACTAATCCAGTTCAGCAATTAAATCTGCCTGAAAAGCAGGCTTTTGTTCCAACCACTGCTGAATTACCCAAGTTGTAATTATCAGATCAACGTGGACTCTTCCTTTGCACCTGGAATGTAACTGGTTGGGCTTGTAAATCTAAAGATGTCTTTCTTATAGAATACCTGTCTAAATTCAGTATTTTCCTGTAGGAGACTTGGGCCATGGATAAGATTGAGGTGGATAGTTTCTATGTGCAATATGTCAACACCCTGCCCAGTGAAAAGGGTGGTAGACCCCAAAGGAGGATTGGTCTTATTAATTGCAACAGGACTTCATGTGAAGATTGCCCCCATGCCCTTTCATGCCCACTGGGTGACTGTGGTTTTACTGCAATTTAATCATGTTCAATTGGTTCTGATTAATATATACTTAATCCCTCTATGTAAGCATTCCCAGGTAGGGCAGCAATGGCAAAGCCTAGGTAAATATCTAGAGGAATGTACTGAAGCCAACCCCCAGCTAACATTCTAGTGGGAGGTGAATTCAATGCAAGCATGGGGCAGGATGACACAGCTTTATATGCCTATTACCATGCTGTCCCACCAGAAGATATGGGCGATTCCCTCCCCGCCCCGCCCCCCCCCTGGCTGGCCAAGGGTGGAAATACAATTTTTTTGTGTTTGGCCCAGTTGGCCAATTGGTTTGATTTGTGTATTCTAAATGGAGCACTGAGTGGAGACGGCCCAGCATAATTTACTTACTCGTCTGGGGACAGGATGTCATCTGTGGATTACTGGCTTGCATCCCGTAACCTGGTTAGTGGTGGTGTTCAAATGGAGGTTGACTCTCTCATGATAGCAACCATCTCTGTTTGATTCTAAGGATGAACCTGCCAGCTAGGACACCTCATTATAAGGATAAACTCAATTTTGCTTTGGAAGTTGTGGCTGGGGAAGTATGGATTAAATGGGGTGAGAGATGGGCTCAAGTTATGGACATCTTGTTAAATTCAGATGACATGATGGGATTTTGTGATGAGTTAATAAGGGGAGAGATTGGGCTCATGTATGATCATTATGGGACACTCACCCATATGATATGGGATCATCTTTTAGGTGAAAGAACTAATTATAACTGTTGGCCAGTGGGTAGGGCTAGAGGTTGGTACGACCAAGAGTGTGTAACTGCCAAGAAGGAACTAGTGGCAAACTATAAATTGTACTGACAAAACCCTCAATGTGCAACTCCTTCAACACTACTTGTACTAGTCCTGAAAGGACAATATAAATCCTTGATCAAAACTAAGAAAAGAGAGGCTCAAAAGTTGGCCTGGCAGAGGCTGATCGCTGGAGTTAGAGAGGAGAATTCCCTCTCTGCTGGCATATTATGGCTGGCTGCTCGGAGCATTATCCCCCATGTTTGACTAGCCAGGTCCCTATGGAGACATGGGAATTACACTTTAAAGCTCTCTATTTGGCCCAGGAGGAGGAACTAGCCCCAGTAGATTTAAAAAATGACTTCCTCCTTGAATGGCCCCCTCTTCCAGTTGCCGAAGTTAAGAAGCTTTTTGATTCTTTAAAAGTTGGCAAGGCCTCAGGCTATGACTGTATTTCTTCTGAAATGATTAAGTTTAACATAAATTGATGGGCCCCTGTATTGGCACCCCTCTTTAATGCTTAGATCAAACTGGGCTCATACCAGAAGACTGGGTCATAGCCATAATAGTGCCCATATTTAAAAAGGGGGATAGACATGATCCTGCAACTATTGCCCAATTAGCCTGCTGAATGTTGTGAGTAAGCTTTATGCGAGGCATTTAGATTGGAAGTTACAAGATTGGATGGAGAATGTAGGTATTCTGAGTGATGAACAGACTGGTTTTAGAACAGGGCGGTCAACCATGGACCATTCCCTGGTATTATGCCATCTGATTGAGAAATATAGCAACAAACCTAAGTTCTTCTTGTATGTGGCCTTTGTAGATTTCAAAGCAGCCTTTGATTCAGTCTCGAGGATAAGCCTCTGGGGGAAAATGAAGAGACACTAATATCGATAGGCGCTTACTCTTATTCAGAAGCTCTATGATAACCAGTGTAAGAGTGAGATGTAACCCTCAAGGCTCACTTACACATTTAATAACCGCTAGTAAAGGAGTTAAACAAGGGTGCATTTTGGCAACCTTCCTGTACAAACTTTACATAAATACCCTAGCTGCTAATCTCTCCGATTCAGCGCTGCATCCCCCAACTATTGCGGGCACAGCTATCCCAATCCTGTTTGTTTGCAGATGCTGCTGCTATCATCTTACGAACTCCTGTGGGCCTTAGGAGAGCGCTTAGGCTCTTGGCCACATACTGCAAAGACAACCACTTGGTAATTAATTTCCAGAAATCCAAAGTGATGGTCTTTGCCAAGAGACCTAAAAGATTTAACTGGAATATGGAAGGCCATCGTATAGAGCAGGTCAACAGTTTTAAATATCTGGGTGTGGTTTTTCATGCCACTGGGTCATGGAAGGCCCATGTGCACTACGTTGCTCAACAGGCACAGAGAAGTGCTTCAGCAACATTAAGATTCTTTTGCTCCAAAGGTGGGGAGGTTATTCCAGAAGCCTTAAAGTTATTTGCTGCTAAATCATAGGCCCAGCTTTTGTATGCCGCACAACTGGGCCCCTACCCTAATGATAGGCCGCTGGAGAGAATCCAATCCAAGTTTATTAGAGCAGTATTCAGGGCCCCTCTATGTATTTCCAACGCAGTGTTGAGGTTGGACACAGGTCTCCAGAGTGTGGAAACAAAAGCATGGATTCTAATCCTCAGTTATTGGTTTAGGATACATTTCTCCCCTCTGGGATTGATCCCTCTTATGTTGGCCAATAGGCTTCAATCCACATGGACACAAACACTGATGGTAAACTGTCATCACTTGGCCTCGCTGCTGAACATTTGTCATTATTAGATTACAAGTAAATTTTAGCCCGTTGAATAACGGGCGCTAGGAAGGCAAGGGGCCCAAATTCGCCCTCCCGCCCGGCTCCGGGCGCTAGCCTTTCCCCCCTCTCTTTATGCATTTGGCCGAGCGGAGGCCATTAAAATCTAAATGAGAAAATGCTGCTTCCGCCATTGCCGCCAAACTTCCACCCTCCCTCCCAGCTTCTGAGACCACCTTGTCAGTTGGCCGGTTAAAATCCTTAATTGTAGAGGGAGAGAAGCTTGCAAGCAGTGCTTCTCTCTCTGCAAAGCCTCTTCCTGAACTGGCGCTTTGGGCGGAAAGGACGCCTCTTGCGTCCTTTCTGCCCAAAGCGCAGTTCGGGCAGAGCCTTTGCTCAGAGAGGAGCACTGCTTGCGCGCTCCTCACTCCCTCTTCAATTAAGGTCTTTCTTCGCCCAGCTGACATGGGCCGGGGTAAGGTGGTGAGGGAGGGTGGGAGTTCGGTGGCAACGGCGGGGGCAGCATTTTCTCATTTAGATTTCAATGGCCTCCGCTCGGCCCCCGGTCTCTGGTCCCTGTCTCCCCGGTGCGGTCTCCGTCACTCCTGTGGCCGAGGTGGCGGCTCTGCCGCCGCCTCAGCCAATTTTCCCCGCCGCCTCTTCTCCGGCTTCGCAGCGGCCACTTCTGTTCTTTCTGTGGCCGGGTGAAGCCACCAAGATGGCTGCCTGGTGGCTGTGTCCGTTTGTGTCTCGGCCGAACTGGGCATGCGCTTTGCGCATGCCCAGAACCGCCAAGGGAGGCACGAACACACGCTTGGTGTCCGTCCACGGACAGACACCAAGCGTTTTATTAGAGAGGATAGTCAGGTCAAGGAGATTCTCAAACAGCGGTTCTTGGACATTTAACAGAATGATTTAAGCTCCATCCTGGAGACCATAAGAGGGCACCTTGGGAACCTGCTAGCTATCTATTGTCTCTCTCTTTACCGAGCCATCACAAGGTTTTCCTCAGAGCAAGATATGATGCCTTACCATCAGCGGTTTTAGCTGGAAAGTTTTTGAAAACCCCTCTAGGCAGTCGGTTCTGCCCCTGTGGCTCAAATGAGGTTGCATCTGTCTACCATGTGCTCCTCTTATGTCCTTTTGTCCTGTTTATGTTCTGCAGCTGGTGCAGTCTTATTTCTCCCTTGCTATCGTGCTTTTTCGGCCGCACGGCTGAATTTTATGCCATACTCCTCCTTGCTGATAAGAAGGAGCCTTTTGGAAGGACGGTATAAAAATTTTAATAATACATTAATAATAAAATAAATAAATCTTCTACCACCTACAAGGTTGCAGGGCCAGTCTGGGGGCACTGAGGGCGCAGTGGAATATATGTGGGGAGGGCGCAACATAGAAGCTTCTATGTTGCTGTATTCTGTATGATTTACTACTTTTCTGAATGTAGTATCATCTGTTTGTATATATAATTGATCAATGATTGTAATAAAGCTATTCATTCATTCAGCTTCCCTGAGTCTTTCCCCCTTGAGCTTGTTTAGTATGGGTTATGACCAGGCGAAAGCCACTATCAAGCAGCGTGTTATAGATATTGAGCGCCAAACCGATCTCAGCAGGGTCCCAGACTTTCTGATCAGTGATGGGCTTATTTATTCTGCCTCTCCAGTGGCATACCTCACCCAGTTGGAGGTTCTAAAGCACAGGAGGGCGTTCACTCTGGCTTACTGTAATTTCCTCCCTTCAGCAGTGCTAGAAGGCCATTCAAGAAGTACCCCATGACTATGCCCCTATGGCTCAGGGCAGATCGAAACTACCAAGCATGTCTTCCTCCACTGTTTGTTCTATAGAGACATTTGTGATTCCCTCATCCAGGGGAGTAATGGCAGGAGAGAGGGCATGCCCTCAACTCCTGCCTGTGGCTTCCAGCGCCATCTGGTGGGCCACTGTGCAAAACAGAATGCTGGACTAGATGGGCCTTGGGCCTGATCCAGCAGGGCTGTTCTTATGTTCTTATGCTCCATTGCTATTCAAGTATCTGGGATATTTGAGCCATTTCTACAGCTCCTTGCTGCTTTCTGACTTTGAGCCTGCCATAACATATAGCTTTGCCAGGTTCTCTGCAGCAACCAGCATTTGTTGGTGGATGATAGGCAGTGAGTCTGAACAGTCTTAATCTGACCCTCAGTGACCCTGGGTGGTCTCTATACTTGCTCACTAAATACTGAGTCAATAGAAAGACTTAAGCTCCTCCCTCTTTCTTTCTGCCCCTTGTAGCCTTAGTCTGGTCATTATCCAGTTTTATTAGGCTTTTATGTATTTTCGTCTTCTCGTGTCTTTTTTTCCTAATCTCTTTACATTCCTTTTCATGCCCTCCCATGCACTTTTCAGGCTTTTTATGCCCTCACGCTGCTTGTGTACTTCTTACTATTTTTATTATTATAATATACCGTACCATATGTAATCACCCTGTGTACTTTTTAACTACTCTTACATTTAACATGTAATTGCCCCTTATACTTTTTGCTGGTCTATGACTGTAATAATGATTGATTGACTGACTTTAATACCTATAGAGGGAACACACACACATCCCATTCACACAAGTGTGAGAATAAGGATGAAGGCTATTTGTATCTTTGTGTTACAACTTCATTAGCTGTCAGACACACCCACAAAATGAGAGTTAGTGTATTGGCTACAGGGTGGATTTGATTTAAATCAAACTGATTTAATTCACGATTTAAATCACTAGTCAGTAAGGCTTGATTTAAATCATAGTTTTCTACATAAAGACTAATTCTTGCTGGTATAACTTTAATATGCAAGTAGATGAAGATTTTTAGAATAACAACTTTTCATATTAGTTTTTTATCCCCAGTTTAATAGGTTAATCATTCATATTTGGACAACTTTTCTGTTGTACTTAGGAAGGAGAAAAATAATCATTACCTTAATAATAACAATTTAAATAATTTATTCAACTGAAACAATAACATTACAGCATATGTTATTTGCTTAAACAAACATCCATGTTTGTTAACTAATTTGGCTAAACAAAATATATATATTTTAAGAAACTTAGACTGTCAGCCCAGCCTACACATGAAAAACTTAAATACTGTCCTCTGTAGCTCACTCGTCATCTTCATCTTCTTCTTTGTTCATAATCTGGAAAAGAAAAACAAGCTTTCCTGCTTTATCGGGTCCCAAACGATTTCTCAATTTAGAATGAATGAGTCCAAAGGAAGAGAATATTCTTTCTACGCCTGCAGAAGAAGCTACTGCTGTTAAAAGTGAAATCATTACTTGAACAGTCTCTAAATCCAAGTGCTTAAGTGACTTCCACCAGTTCACCGGTGTGACTTTCTTTAAAATATCTTCAGCAAACATATATTTCTTGAATGGTTCCCCCTTAGCTTTGAAGTTTATTATAGTTGGCATTACAGATGGATGATTGCTGGATACCCATGTCATAGCTAACTCCTCTTCCTCAGCACTTAAGTTTTGACCCTGGTACCGGTTATTGTCAATATTTGCCAAAAAATGAGCTGGAGACAGTACTTGTCCCATTCGTTTTTTTTAATGCTTGTAATTTAATTCTGTCCATGTGTAGTTCTGTTTTTAAGTGTTCACTCAGTTCCTTCCAAATTTCAACAGCATCAGCAATAAAACAGCTATTTTTCTGTATTTTGTTTAAAGATTCAGAGATGGGTTTCAGGATGCTCAGCATATGTTCAACATTTCTCTTAAGCCCAATGTTGAGGATTTTGGCCATGACAGTGCCATCTATTTTATCTCGATTTTGTTCACAAACTGTCATCAGAATAGGCCAGTTCTTGATAAACTGCTGAAAACAGTCCACCACAGAGTTCCATCTAACATCTTGTGGGAGCGTTAGCTTGGTTCCACCCATCCTTTTCAGAGCTGCTGCAGCAAAGTGATTGTTACGGAAGTATTTAGCAATTTCAACAACATTAGTCTTTATTTCTGGAACACTTAAGTCTTTGGCTAAGAGGTGCAGCAAATGAGCACTGCAACCATATGTTATTAGCTTTGTATTCGCTTCCTGCTCTTCTAAATTTCTTCTCATCTTGGATACATTTGCAGCATTGTCTGTGACCAAACTGCGTACTAGACATTTGAATTTTTGTTCACATGTTATTATAGCTTTTACTGCCACTTCTTGTAAGTATTCTGCTGTGTGTGCATTTCCTGACGTATCAATTGTTTGTGCAAGGAAGACTTTCCCTTCTTCTGTTGTTATACAAGCACATACAATAGGATCATTGTGGACACTACTCCACCCATCAATACTTAGGTTAACAATTCTACCCTCCAGAGCTGTTGCACATTGCTCCATTTCTCTGTCATACACTTTATCCAGCAGTTTCCCTGCAACATCTGCTCTGCTGGGTGGACTGTATCCTGGTCTCAGTGACTGAACCATATTAATGAAATGTGGGTTCTCAGTCAGACGGAAAGAAGAGTTCGTTGCATAAACAAACTGGGCAATTTTTTCATCAATTAACTCTTTTTCTAATCTGCTAGTTTTTATCACAAACTTATCTGTGGTGGTTCCAGGAGGGAAGGATTTTTTCTTTCTTTTAGGTGATAGTGATATGTGGCTGTGGGTGTCTGATGATGATGCTAATGAAGCACTATCCTGGATGGATAACTCTGAAACTGTAGAACAGGAGGATGGTGATCTTGAAGGTGGATAGTTTCCAGAATCCACGAATTCCCCTAAACAAAAAAGTCAATGCTGTTATTTTATTTATACAATTTCTGCTTATTGTACACAGCACTGCCCCAAAAGGAATATTTGCTTTTCTTCATAACTGTACCAAATGACAGTAACATGCAGTAATAATAAGAAATATAATTTGCTCAAACATGACAGTTCAAGGCAGTCTTTAGAAATATTATATGATTCAATAAAAATGTTTACCAATCTGAAGATCCTTCCTGTTCAAATGTGTTTCTTTGGTCATCTTCATCACAGCACTTCTCATGATGTTGCCTCATTCGGGCCACCAGGCCTTGCATTTCTTTGTTGCAGTGTTTGCATTTTGCACGCATGCCTGCCTTACCGATAGGTAAAGGAACTTCATTAAAATATTGCCAAACTGGGTCTCTTTTACGGCCTGCTGCCATTATAGGTTTTTTCCTCCAAGGAAAGAATGTGATAAACCTCAGGTCATACACACAAAAAGATCCAAAGACTTGTCTGTCTGTGGCTATGCAGTATTGTGCTCAGAAAGTTTCACTTTCATTTTGTACTGCTTGTCTGCTTGCCCCTCCCTCCTCACACTTAGTTTCACTTTCTTCTTGTGCAGATCTATTCCACTCCAAACAATCAGAAAAATATTGTTTCTATTCTATTTCACTGAACTTCTTGAAACTTAGCACTGAAGGGGTTGATTCCGTATTCATAGGTTTGTAGAACAATAGGATTAAGGTCTTTTTCTCAACTCTGTTCATGTCATAACATTTTTGCTGTGAAGAAGAGGCATGTGATCTCTGCTGAGTCAAATTCAGTTTTGAGAACTGCAAAAGTAAACCAAGCATCTGTGATAATATCTTGTAGGCAGAGAAACTGCCCAATAATCTTACAAAAACCTCTGGAAGAGCATGACATTGTGAATGGATTAATGGAATTTATTTACCAAAAAAATTAAACATATACAGCCTTATTCTACATAATTAAAAAACTAATCTTTATTTCATGATGGAATAACCTTTGGATAATAATATATTTTCCTCAAAAAGCATTTTATTTTAAAAAATCTGATTTAAATAAAAAAAATCCAATTTTTTTGATTTTTAAAAAAAAAATCATTGATTTTTATCCACCCTGATTGGCTAAGATACTTATGAACTTGGATGTCCCGGTTTCAAATGTCGCTTTAGCCATGAACTTGCTAAGGTAAAGTGTGCCGTCGAGTCAGTGTTGACTCCCGGAGACCACAGAGCCCTGTGGTTTTCTTGGGTAGAATACAGGAGGGGTTTACCATTGCCATCTCACACACAGTATGAGACAATGCTTTTCAGCATCTTCTTATATCGCTGCTGCCCGACATAGGTGTTTCCCACCTAGTCTGGGGAAAATACCAGCAGGGATTTGAACTGGCAACATCCGATTTTGCTAATCAAGTCATTTCCTCGGTGTGTCTTAAACAAGCTGCTGTTGCTCTGCCTCAGCTCATTCATTTGCAATATGACAAAAATGGCATAGTTAACCCCTATCCCATGCCGTAATATGGACTTAGAGGTGCAGAGTCCTTGCTTGTGTATTGTAATGCTAAAATAAAAGATACAAAATTTGTAAGTTAAGCTTATTAGTAAGTCATCAAAGAACTTGAGCAGACAAAACTCCTGGCATTCTTCTCATTCCATACATACAACACATAAGTTGTTAAATTTCCTCTTGGTATCTGATACTTCTGCTTAGAAGCCTTACTAAATTATTTAGTTTAGGATACAGTCTCCTTCATCAATTCATCTTTTTCGTTAAAGAAATAACAAATTGGTGAACCTTTTCTAAATGATTTTAAAGCTGTTGGCAAGTTTTGAAAAACAGCCTTTATCACATCGGCACTGTGACTTGGACTCCAGTAAAACATGCATTGATGCGAGTGGCTGTATTATACAAATTTAAAAGGGTTCCCTTCACCATTAATCAGCCTTGGAGGCATTTTAAAATGGTTTTTAGGACTGTCTTGGATATATGAATTTTATTGTATGGAGCAGGGACTTATAAAATACTTGCCTTTGTTCTGCTTAGGGAATAAAACATATATGTTTGTCTTAGTAAAGCAGGCAAAAGCACTTCATAGGTATGTGTTGCTAATCCAGGGCTCTATGAATCCCAGATGCCATGGTACCCTGAAAGTTAACTAGCTCAGTTATTGCTTCACAGTAATTATGCCCCTTTGGCTAGAGCCCACTATTGCCACCTCTCCTTCTCTTTGCTGTTACACTGCTGTTCTTACTGTGTCATTTCCCACTCTAAGTTCTCCTGGATGCTCCCCCCCTGCTTTTTCTTCAGCTTTACTATAGGTAGGCAAATGGGCCCCTTTCCTCTTTACTTTGAGCAGTACTGTATTGCAAGAAGCAGCCAAATTGCAAGAGCAACAGCTGCTGCTGAATGTTGGCCAGGAGGGCTCTATGCTGGAGGGTGCGGTGGCAGACAGGAGGTATTGATGGTTGCAGTTTTGGAGTAGGAGGAGAATGCTTGCTTGCTTGCTAGCTGGGAGGGAGGGAGGGAGGAGTCGGCAATGAGAGCAGCCAGGGTTGTTGCTGTTAAGTGGAGAAGAGGAAGTACTGTCCTGTGTGTTCCTTCCCCAGTGGAAGCAGCTGCCTTCCCCTCCCAGGGTGCACTCTAATATCTGCCACGGTTGCTGTTCCGGTTTTGTGTATTTTGTGAAGTATTGCTGTTGGCACTACTGCTGTTTGAGCAGCAGCAATTGCCTCACTTTCTCCTCAGCACAACTTGGGATTCCTCCTCCCCCCCCCCCCCGGAAAGACACCGATGAGGCACCTGGTGTGCATAGTCGGTAAAACAGTGCTGACAATAGTGGCAGCATCAGAATGTACCTTGGAAGTGGGAGGTGGGGAGGAAAAAGTGGGAAGATTGCTTACCCAAGGTAACGTTTTACATCTAATTCAAACAATAATTCTTTTGCTGAAGCTGATGGATGGGAACTCTGCGATGGGACAGTGGGGAAGCAGCTTGCCTAGGGAACAAGAGGCTGTTAGTTCGTATCCCCACTGTGTGCTTCCCAGACTGTGCCTAGTAAATATATATTTTTAGTCACTTATATCAGGCAGTAGCGATATAGGAAGGTGCTGGAGGTGGATGCTCACTTCAGTGACAACGGCAAAGGCACCATCTCCTACTGCGCAGGAGGAAGGCAATGGTAAACCACTCCTGTATTATACCAAGAAAACCTCATGGCTCTGTGGTTGCCAAGAGTCGACACTGACTCAACAGCACAATCTTTGCTTTCATTTTGCTGGAGGCATGCTCCAGTAATGCACTTTGAACTGATGTGTCACATTGAAACGTCTGCTAACTTTGAACATCAGTTTTGTTTTTCATTTATGCATTAATGAGGTCTCTGAGAAAGTGCAGTGGGTGCTACAAGGGAGAGGGCCTTTTTGATGGTTGCATGCTGTTTATGGAATAGCCAGGGGTGTGCATGGTCCGTAGTCCCCCCGATCCGGCACGGGGGGGGGAGACTGTAACCTTAAGCGGGGGGGGGGGTGGTAGTACTCTCCCCCCCCCCCCGCCGCTCTTCTCCCTCCGGCGTTGTTCCTTTGAAGAATCTTCTTGGAGCGGCAGAGTTCCTCCCTGCCGCCCCTGCCCGTTGTCATTCCTTAAAGTCCAAAAGAGACGAGCGCTAGTGGTGCGCATGTGCCCTGCGCGGTCCGCGCGCTTGTCTCTGACGCTACCGCGCACGCGCCGTGATGTATGCGGCGCGCGGCAGCGTCAGAGACGAGCGCGCAGTCTCTTTTGGACTTTAAGGAACGACGACGGGGGCAGGGGCGGCAGGGAGGAACTCTGCCGCCCCAAGAAGATTCTTCAAAGGATCAGCGCCGGAGGGGGAAGAGCGGCGGGGTTTTGGTCCGGCACAATAGAGCGGCGGGGTTTTGGTCCGGCACCTAGGAGTGTGCACGGTTTTGGTCCGGCACAATAGAAAAACCCGCCGGACCGGTCTGGAGGTCCGGATGGGCAAGGGACTGTAACTTTAAGCGGGGGGGTGGTAGTACTCTCCCCCCCCCCGCTTAAAGTTACAGTCCCCTGCCCATCCGGACCTCCAGACCGGTCCGGCGGGTTTTTCTATTGTGCCGGACCAAAACCGTGCACACTCCTAGGAATAGCCTCCCAAATGAGGTTCACCTTGCTTCATCACTTTGTTCTTTTATACTCCAGGTAAATAAAAAAAAAAAGTGATCTGATTGTAACTGATTTTTAAAAATTGTTTTTCTATTTTGTATTTTATCCCCCCTGCCCCCGCTTTTGGTCCGTATGATTCAATGAGTGTTATTATCTCATGTTTTAATGTTGTGTTGTAAGCTGCCCATAAACAATTTTTATGGGACAGCAAACAAATAAAATTTATTATTATTATTATCATCATCATCATCATCATCATCATTAAGCAGCCAAGTTTTAGTAAATATCAAACCAGATTACAAATCCACTCTCCAGCTTGCCAATCTCATTTCCACTGCCATTTCTGAGAAGGTAAGAAACAGCAGGAATCGTTTTTAAGCAGTAGGATAGAGCTCCCACTGTTTTGCATCATCTAATCTCCATATCCTAGTGCAAAAGATCTGATTCTTTCCTAAGCCCTCTGCCTATGTGCCAAAAAAGGATCTGAGGAAAGAGAAAGGGCTGATGATGACCACAAATAATGGCTGGCTAGTGACTTAAGCCTAAGTTTTCTTGTAAACTGCCCATAGACGCGAGTTTTGGGTGGTATAAAAATATGTTAAATATAAATATAAATATAATAATAGCTCTCACCTTCCTCAGAGCACACAAGCCCCACAACCACACCAAGGTAGTGCCTCACTGGGGGATAATAATAATAATAATAATAAATTTGTGGATGTCTGCTGAGATTGCATAATCCAATAACAAATCATCAAATAAATGCAAACTACAAAGGAATAGTGGTGCTATGCTTATCATAGATAGACTGGCACAGGCTTTGGCAAGTTTTTTTCAGATCTAGGAGCCAGTCCAAAAGTTTAGGAGCCAGACAGTGGACACCATTACTAGACTTAATGATGGACATTATGGGTGAAGATCATAAATGTGCTTCTCATTCTCCCCTTTACAAGCATCAGACTTAGAACAGAAAGAGTTCTGCATTTTATCATGGAACTGTCTTTGAATACTCCAATCAGGAGGACTAGGAGCCAGCGTGGTGTAGTGGTTAGAGTGCTGGACTAGGACCGGGGAGACCCGAGTTCAAATCCCCATTCAGCCATGATACTAGCTGGGTGACTCTGGGCCAGTCACTTCTCTTTCAGCCAACCTACTTCACAGGGTTGTTGTGAAGAGAAACTCAAGTATGTAGTACACCGCTCTGGGCTCCTTGGAAGAAGAGTGGGATATAAATGTAATAATAATACCCCCCCCAAACCGGACCACCCAGGTCCGGACCGGTCTGGAGGCCTTTACTATGGCCTCTGGACCAGTCTGGGCCCATCCCTAGTAGCTGTTAAGATTCTAAACCTCAGAAAGAAGTTATCTGAGTATGACAAGGGCATAGATGACATATCCCCCACTTGCAAAGCACCAACTTCCTGACCAATAAAAAATAAACAGATCCAGAGTGTGCCCCAATTCATGTATTGGGCCAACATCATGTTGGTACAGTCACATGGCTGTTGTTGTGGCCATGAAATCTGAGCTGTCCCAGACAAGGCAACCTCAGCATGAATGTTGAAGTCACCCAGAACACTCACTCTGGGAATGTCTCAACACCCAGAGACCATCTTCGTGAGCTCAGGCAGGGGGGCAGCGGGGTGGGCGAAACACTACCAGGATCCCCACTCTGTCCAGAGAGTCCAAGACCAGGTACAAATTCTCCGAACCAGCACTCACTTGGACTTGGGGTCTAGAGAGGAAAATAGAGCTTTTATAAATTACAGTGGACACCCCCCCCCTCGCCCCTCTGGCCTGTGCTGATGCTGCACTAAATATCCAAATGGACACAGCTGGGAAAGACTTATCTCCCAGTTCCTCCCACCCCCAGGTCTCGCTAATAAAAACCAGGTCAGCCCCTTCCTCCACAATGAAATCATGGGTAATATAGATCTTATTCTGGACTGACCTGGCATTAAAGAGCAGCACCAGCAGGCAGTGGTCCCTCTAATTTTTTTCATCTCTTTGTGGAATGAGTTTTGTTCTGGGTGACAATATCAAGGCACCGTGTGCACACATGTATTCAGTGTAGGGCCTTCCTAATTCAACCTGAGCGGGTTCTAAAATTAACTGAATGGACATCAGAAAACTTGTGAGTGCCTGCGCCTTAGAGGGAACAGTATCAGCAGTCCAAAGGACAGGCTGGTAAGGCAGCCAGGAACCCTCCCATTATGGGAACAACCAGAAGAAGGGATAGGAAGATGATGGTGAACCACTCTACCCCTATTCTGATGTAAGTGAGATGCCATACCATACCTTCCCCTACCCGTAATCATTCTAATTGAAGCATCCCCAGCTCTTCCCAGGTTCACATCCTCACTCAGGCACATAATTACGACAACTAAAAATCACTCCGAGCCAGCAGAGTTAGTGATTCCCAAAGGGGCAATTCCCTTTCATATTACCCCTTTTGTGGCAACACTGCTGGCAGTGAGCTAGCTTGCCTAAGGCAGCATGCTCTCTTATAATGGCAGCCCAGGAAATGTTGCAAGACCCAGCAGAAACAGCTGTGTCAGTACTCTTGGCTCTCCTGAGAGCTGTAGCTGTGCCACCAACAGAGGGCTGCAGGAAATTTGCTCCCAAAGAGAGAGAACCTCAGGGGGTCAGCTGCTGGCACTTACCACAGGCTCTACTCATCACCTTCCAGGGCAAGATGGCACAGGGCAGATGGAACACACCCTTCCTCTCCCTTCTTCCCCTCTGCTGAAACTGGTGTTACATGCTGTTGCTTGGACCAATGATGTATCTGAAAATGACCACTGTGTGTTTGTTTTTTAGATGTAAATGCTACCTGATTTTAAAAATGACTGCTGTTAAAATGTCACCACTAAGCAGTGATTGCTCACATTTGGAATCGGTTGGAGAGATAACCAAGGAAGATTTAATACACAAATCACATGTAAGTTTCAATTTATTACCTTCTCTGCCAAACTAAGATTCATTTGCGTGTTTATTAAAATACAAAGATCAATAATTGATGGATAAACACCACGTGTGCATTATATTTCTGTCCTAGGTACAATAGGAAACATGCTTGTTTTACTAAAACAATTACTACAGAAATAACTCTTGCTCTTTGTCAGTTTCTTTACTTTCTTCAGTTTAAGATTTAAGGATCACATGTTTGAGGAAAGTGTTAATGGAACTATTCTGGAATGCTGGCATAACGTCCCAAGACTACTTTTGGGCTTGTGTGGGGAATTAGCAAGACTAGAGTGAACAGTCCATTACAGTGTCAATTTGTTCAAAGCTCTGGTCTGGAAATAAAGGCTTGAGATAGGAATATGTTACAATCAAATTTATTTAAAGATTATTGGGGTACAGGAAATGTAAAATGGTTAGGCAATAACACTTTTAACTAGCAATGTAAACCAGACACTCACGAAGAGGCGATTTTAAGCTTAAAGGTCCAAATTGAGATCAAATCATCTTAAGGCTTGCCAGAGAGAGAGGACCTGGAGTGCAGAGGTGCTAAGCGGCCAACTGAGTTTGCCAAATATGGGCCGTTGGAGGGCTTGCTATCCCGGGAGTCTAGGTAGCCAAGATGCAGATGGCAAGCCTTCAGTTCCAAATCATATAGAAGGGTTCTGCTTGTAGCCCCTGAATAGGCTTGTAACAGAAGTGAAATTAATATATGATTTGAAGCAGGTGCAAAAAATTTGCTTCTTTTTAAAGCTTAGAACGGAGGTGTTTAATGCATAGTTAAACATAATTTTAAATGCTACAAGAGAATAAAATACTATTATTGTGCTTTCTAGAAGGCCTCTTTTTAACTACAGACTTCCTACAGAAGTTTTACATATATGAGTGGTTTCAAAGATATTTATTTATTTTATTTGTTAAATTTATATACCGCCTTTCATTAAAACAATCCCAAGGCAGTTTACAGCAAAAATTAAAAACAATATTGTAAAAATGACACAATTAAAATATTAAGCTAAAAATATAAAACAAATCTGATTAAAAACATTTAAAACGCAAGCATAAAAGCAATACAAAGTACAAAGAGCAGCAGCAGAGACAATCGTATAAAAGCCTGGGTAAAAAGCCATGATTTAACATGTTTTCTAAAAGCTGTGATGGAGACTGAGAAGCGAATAGCCACCGGGAGAGTATTCCAGAGTCTGGGGGCAGCAACAGAGAAGGCCCTGTCCTGCGTGCACGACAACCAAGCCTCCCTCGTCGGCACTTGGAGCAGAGCCCCCTCAGATGACCTCATCAAGCGGGCAGCAACCCTTGGGAGCAGGCGGTCCCTCAGGTATCCTGGGCCCAAACCATTAAGGGCTTTAAAGGTCAAAATCAGCACCTTGAATTGGACCCGGAAACACACTAGTAGCCAGTGCAGCTCTTTCAAAATGGGTGTGATGTGCTCCCACCAGGCAGCTCCCAATAAAACCCTAGCTGCTGCATTTTGCGCTAGCTGCAGTTTCTGGATATTCTTCAAGAGCAGCCCCACATAGAGCACGTTGCAGTAATTTTATTTATTGACGTGACGTGACGTGACTAAGGCATGGTTAACTGTGGCCAGATCTGCCTTCTCGAGAAATGGATGCAGCTGGCGCACTAGCCGAAGCCCTGCAAAGGCACCCCTGGCCACCGCTTCCACCTGAGCTTCCAAAAGCAGAGCCGGGTCCAGTAGAGCCGGTCCCCAAGCTGCATACTTGCTCCTTCAAGGGGAGTGCGACCCCATCCAGAACCGGTAAAATCTCCTCATCCCAATTGGCTCTGCTACTGACCAACATTAGCTCCATCTTGTCCGGATTCTATTTCAGTTTATTAGCCCACATCCAACCCATCATGGCCTCCAGCCCCCGATTCAGGACATCCACCGCCTCCCTATGATCAGGTGACAAGGAGAGATAGAGCTGATTGTCATCTGCATATTGCTGAAAACTCAGTCCAAGTCCCCGGATGATCTCTCCAAGCGGTTTCATGTAGATGTTAAACAGCATGGAGGACAAGACCGAACCCTGCAGGACCCCACAGGCCAACGGCCATGGAGCCGAGCAGTAGTCCCCCAGCACCACCTTCTGGACCCTCCCCCTAAGAAAGGACCGGAGCCACTCCAACACAGTACCTCCAATTCCCATACTCGAGAGGCGGCCAGAAGGATACCATGGTCGATGGTATTGAACACCACCAAGAGGTCCAACAGAACCAACAGGGACGCACTCCCCCTGTCTAGTTCCCCACATAGGTCATCCACTAGAGCGACCAAGGCAGTCTCAGTCCCATATCCGGGGCAGAAGCCAGATTGAAAATGGTCCAGATAATCTGTATCATCCAAGATCCTCTGCAGCTGGGATGCCACCACACGCTCTATCACTTTGCCCAAAAAGTGCAGGTTAGAGACCCGTCTTTAGTTTTCCGGGTTGGAGGGATCAAGGGAGGGCTTTTTTATAATGGTCTTACCATTGCCTCCTTGAAGCACGATGGCATCCTGTCCTCCCTTAATGAGGCATTAATAATCACCTTCAACCATCTACTTGTGCCCTCCCTGGCAGCTTTTATTAGCCATGAAGGGCAAGGGTCAAGAACACACAATGTTGCCTGCACACCTCCCAGGATCTTGTCCACATCCTCAGGCTGCATCAACTGAAAAAAATCCAACACAATAGGACCAGATGCTACCAAAGGCACGTCTGCTGGAACTGCCAAAACTCTGGAGTCCAAATCAGCACAGATGGGAATGACTTTATCCACAAAGTGACACGCAAACTGATCACAGTGGGCTGTGGATGATTCCTCCCCCATTACCTGGGGGGATGTGGGCAGCAATGTTTTTGCTCCACGAAACAGCTCCGCTGGTCTGTACTGAGCAGATGCAATGGGGGTGGAGAAAAAGCATTTCTTCGCTGCCCCCACCACCATGGAGTAGTCTCTAAAATGGGCAACAGCCCGAGCCGTGTCTCCATTCCAGAGATCAACCATGGCCTTGACAGGGTCGCCAGCTATAGAACAATATGTTTCATAGCAAACAATTTTGGGGAGGTTTAAATAGTAAAGTAAGCATGTATAATAATAGCAGGTTCCCTGAATTAATTAGCTATCAAATATTTAGTCTGTCCAGTTCTTAGAACTGGGTTGGTTTGGTTTCGATTCTTGCCCTTTTTGTTGTATACTAAATAATGTATGATTCTCTATTGTTTTTTAATAGGGCACTTGTGAGGACTGTAAAGTAAAAGGACCAAATCTTTGGGCATGTTTAGAGGTAAGGAACACTACCATATTTATGAAAATGTTTGTTATACGAAATGTTGGCTTAATAGTGATAGTTCCCAAGTATGACTACTTCATCAATGGAAAATGCAACATTCACCTGTCATTATGACTGGCTGGTTTCCAGTAGCGAGTATGTGCTTATGGTTGATTGTTTCAGATCCCCCTGAACTTGTTCTTGTATGAGTTTGTAGATTATTGTCTCTGCCGAGGTCACCTAATGAATTCCTAAATGAGATTGCTTTGGACTTGCACTGAAGACTGAGTCAGTGGCTGCTACCACTTTGCATTTTATTCCCATCCATAACTTGCAGATGCAGCATTGGATATTACAGCTGAAAATGTTGGGTATCAGGAATTCTAAAGTACCCTTCCTGCTCTTTTGAGAAACATGTTTGAAAGAATAAGTGCCGGGATCTGTTTCAAAGATCATTTTGACTTACTCATTGCATATAATATGTTGGTATTTTATAAAAGTTTAAAAGTATTTTTTGAGAGAATGATGTTGGATGAAGAAATAAGAAATAGAATGAAGGACGAGAAAAACCCACTCTTGCTTAAGAAGTGAATGTGCTTGCTAAAAGGTCACTATCTTAATCATATACAGGTGAAACTCGAAAAATTAGAATATCATGCAAAAGTCCATTAATTTCAGTAATGCAAATTAAAAGGTGAAACTGATATATGAGACAGACGCATTACATGCAAAGCGAGATAAGTCAAGCCTTAATTTGTTATAATTGTGATGATCATGGCATACAGCTCATGAAAACCCCAAATCCACAATCTCAGAAAATTAGAATATTACATGGAACCAATAAGACAAGGATTGTAGAATAGAACAATATCGGACCTCTGAAAAGTATACAGTGTACTGTGCTTGATTGGCCAGCAAACTCACCTGACCTGACCCCATAGAGAATCTATGGGGCATTGCCAAGAGAAGGATGAGAGACATGAGACCAAACAATGCAGAATTGCTGAAGGCCGCTAATGAAGCATCCTGGTCTTCCATAATACCTCATCAGTGCCACAGGCTGATAGCATCCATGCCACGCCGCATTGAGGCAGTAATTGCTGCAAAAGGGGCCCAAACCAAGTACTGAATACATATGCATGCTTATACTTTTCAGAGGTAAGATATTGTTCTATTCTTCAATCCTTGTCTTCTTGGTTCCATGTAATATTCTAATTTTCTGAGATTGTGGATCATCACAATTATAACAAATTAAGGCTTGGCTTATCTCGCTTTGCATGTAATGCGTTTGTCTCATATATCAGTTTCACCTTTTAATTTGCATTACTGAAATTAATGGACTTTTGCACGATATTCTAATTTTCCGAGTTTCACCTGTATCTTAATGTACCTTAATGCATGTATATTGAATGTATCTTAATCAGAAGTGTTTGGTATAAATTGTTGCCTTGGAATCATTAGATAGTTTTATCATCATTAGTGAGAGCTTTGTAAGAGGTGTCATGTTGTAGTATCTTCAGTTCAGTCAGGTGGTGGCTTGCCTTCCCACTTCATGTAGATTTTTTTTTTTAGGTGCAGAAAGTGCTCCTAGCATTACAGGTATCCTGTTGGCTGGTGCTGCTTTCTAAAGTGTTGGATTAATTTTCAAATGGCTAGTGACATTAACATTTTTGTGAAGGTCAGCTATGTCATGCTGTTTGGTAATAACCATCTTTGTTATGCTGCATTGAATAGATACAATTTATAAATACTTAATATGTCTGTGTAAACTATTACTGGACTGTTCTCTAACATTGGTAACCTTTTCAGGCTTAATGATTGTCGCAGTGGTTAAAGGCTTGGTAATGTTTGTTTGATTTATATACCACCCTTCCCAAAGTGGCCTAGGGTGGTGGTTTTACACTAAAACCAGAAATACGTAACAAGCAGATTACAATTACAATTAAAACTAGATATCATTATAAGCCAGGCTAAAAAGATGGGTCTTTAAGGCTCTCCTGAAGGCCTCCAGGGAAGACAATTGTCCTGTATCCATGGGGAGCACATTGCGCAACCTAGGGGTGATAACAGAGAAGACCCTATCCCAGATCGCAATCAGATGAACTTGTGGCACCCGAAAACAGATCTTCATAATGATCAGTGTTCCCTCTAAGGCATGTGTGTATGCTCACACATTTTTTGATGTCCGCTCAGTTAATTTTAGATCCTGCTCAAGTTGAATCAGGAAGGCCCCATTCTGAATGCACGTGAGCACACACTGCCTTGATACTGCTGCCCAAAACAAAACTCATTCCGCTCACAGATGAAAAAAGTTAGAACACTGCTGATGATCTCAATTAGAGGTGGGGATCTTGTAAAGAAAGGCGCTTTCTCAGGTACCCCAGACCTAAGCCATTCAGAGCTTTAAAGATGATAATCAGTACTTTGTACCTTGCCCGGAAACTTATGTTTTGTTGTAAACAGCCCAGAGACATAAGTTTTGGGTGATATAAAAATTATGTTAAATAAAATAAATAAATATCGGCAACCAGTGCAACTGTTTAAGGACATGCATAATGTGGTACCTCAGAGACCAATCTGGCTGCTGCATTTTGAACTAACTGAAGTTGCCAAACTATGTACAAAGGCAGCCCTACATAGAGTGCATTTCAGTAGTCCATCCTGGAGGTTACAAGCTGGTGCAACACTGTTTTCAGGTCATTCTCCTCAAGGAACAGGCAGAGCTGTCACATTAATCACAGCTGATAAAAGGCACTCCTGGCCATAGCCTCCACCTGAGGCAACAGGATGAGACCCATGTCCAAGAGCGCTCCTAAGCTATGGCCCTGTTCTTTCTGGGTGAGTGTAACTGTATCCAGAACAGGATGTTCCATCCCATCTTGAAGATTATGACCCCAAACAATTAGCACCTCGGTTTTGCTTGGATTCAGCCTCCATTTTATCTTTCCTCATCCAGCCCATTACTGCCTGTAGGCAGGCATATAAGGGGCTAACATCAATTCCTGATATTGATGACAAGGAAAAATGGATTTTGGTGTCATTCGCATAATAATAACACCCAGCATCAAATCCCCTAATGACCTCACCCAGCAGTTTTATGTAGATGTTAAAAAGCATTGGTGACAGAATGGAATCCTGATGGACTCCATATAGTAGCTCCCGTTTTGAAAAGCAACTGTCACCAAGTGCCAGCATCTGAAATCTACCCGAGACATAGGAGCACAGAACCACTGTAAAACGGTGCCTCCTATCCCCAAATCTCTCAGCCAATCCAGAAGGATACCATGGTTGATGGTGTCAAAAGCTGCCGAGAGATCCAAAGAACCAGAAGAGTCACACTCAGGCTGTCAATTCCCTGACAAAGGTAATCTTTGGAATAGCTTCCCCAGTGAGTTTTGCCTGGCTTCATCACTTTGTTCTTCTAGATGCCAGGTAAAGACCTTTTTGTTCACTCAGGCCTTTTAAAATTTAAAACTTAAGAAAAATTGATCTGATTATAACTGATTTTTTAAAAAGGTTTTTTAAAACTGTTTTTTGTATTGTGTATACAAATTGTGTTATAAGCCGCCCATTTGTTATGGGGCTGCTAACAAAGTTTATTTTTATTATCTATCAGGCCAGCCAAGGTTACCTCAACCCCATAGGCTGCCCTAAAGCCAGTTTGAAATGGGTCTAGATAACCAGTTTCAACTGGGAGCTTAAATGTCAGATTCTGCTTCCAAAGATAAAATACTTAGCCTTCCATCTGAATGAAGTAATTCTGTCTTGTACAAGTTACCTGTATAAAATGTTGGCTGAGTTAGTCAATATTATCTTGTCCCATTGAAAACTATGGTGCTTAGTCATGACTAACTAGTCTGGATGTTGCCCACTGGTCTTGGAACACGTAGCATTGCAGCTCAGAATCGTGCAGCAAATATCATTGATAAATGCGTAAGTCTTGAGAAAAGATTCTTAGAATTAAAATGAACCTGGGAGCTGAATACAGAACCATTAACATTAATTGGAGATTTACTATAGACTTTAATAATATATGGATTACACCCTATGATGCTGATCCATTGGGCTGCATGATGTACAGTTTTTAGCCTGTCTTCTTTAACAGAAGTAAGCTTATGAGACCACCCAGTTTTGTATGTGTGTCCCTCGATCAACTTCATAGTCCTGGACCAATTTGAACCAAATTTGGAGCAGCTGTAAGGACACCTCAACTGCATAGTTTGATTGCCATCTACCCCAATTTAAGATGTCAGATGTGTGAACGTTTGAGGTGCAAGTGGGTTAACTTGTGAACTGCCTATGCGATTTGAACCAAATTTGGAACAGTTGTAGGGACACTTGAACACAGAAGGTGTGCAAACGGGCTCAAATCTGAACCAGTTTGGTTCAAAGGTTCGGGGTCAAGCCGGACCAACCCTGGTTCAGCTCGACCCTGAACTGAACACAACACAACACAACTGTTTGGGGGTTCGATGAACATTTACATTTTATTCTCTTTAAAGTATCCCCTCTGTGGGGCTTCTCCAAGGTGGTGGTGAGTGATCCACAGAGGTTCCCCCTCCCACCGCTGGCCTTCCTTCTATTAGAAATCAACCAGGTCATGCAGGGTCCCACTGCGCAGAAGCGGTGGCCTCCAAAATGGCCACCGCGCCAGGGAATAGGCCCAGAAAGGGCCGAAGATGCCCAAACCGGGTGATTTCTAATAAAGGAAGGCCGGCAGGGGGAGGGGTAACCTCTATGAACCCCCCTACCACCTTGGGGAAGCCCCCGCCCGAGGGGGCAAGTTTAAAAAAGAAAAAAATGTCTGACCCCCACCAATTGAACCAGCGGGGGGTCAAAGGGGGCCAAAACCAAACTGGCCCAGTATGGTTCGAGTTTGAACTGAACTCAAACAGGGCCAGTTGATTTTGTGCATATCCCTAGAACAGAGTAGTCTGTGATGTCATCCACCCCAGTTCAAGGGGTGGGCTAACTTTTGAACTGCCTAACCGATTTGAACCACATTTGGAAAGTTGTAGGGGCACCTCAGTGACTTACTTTGTGATGATGTTATCCACCCCAATTCAGGGTGGCAAATGCATGAACAGTGGAAGCTAACTTATGAATTGCCTAACTGATTTGAACCACATTTGGAACATTGTAGGGTCACATAGAGACACCTCAATGGCTTGGTTTGTGGTGATGTCATCCAGCCCAATTCAAGGTGGATGCATGAACATTTGAGGATGAAGTGGCTAAATTCTGAAGACAGTAATTATCAATTAAGATGATAGTGAAAGGAAAGTAGGCAGATTAGTTCTTATGAGAACTTCTTTTTACACACTACTTTCAACAGCAGTTTGCCATGGCTCAGTGGACACTGCTTTGGGCATTCTACCCATACTCCTTTTCAAAGGAGCTTTCAAGACTATATTGTGCAGCTAACATTATGTAGTACAGTGATTCACTATGTGCATGCGTCTTGCTTTGTGGTGTTGCAGTTTATCACATTTTTCCAATAACTATTTTGCTTTCCCCCCACAGAATAGATGCTCATATGTTGGTTGTGGAGAATCTCACATAGATCACAGCACCATACATTCCCAGGTATGTATGTGCAAACTTTCAATTCTCAGTATTTGATAACTTAAGGCATTTTTGCCATTAAATCTTCCTGGTCTGCTGCGATTCCATCCCTAACCACTTTTCTCTGCTGTTGATTTACTAATAAGGATACCTGATAGAAAAGGGGTTAACTTTAAATTGGGGGCCTGTTGTTGATTTCAACTGTATATGAGCAACATTGTCTGCTCGGTAGTCAGAGCCTGCAATGGTTAAATTTTATAACTTACTGTAGGTTCTAGCATTAACTATGTTGTTGATGATATCCTTATCCTGATGTGTATTGGTTAACAGTATGGAAAAAATATGATGCAACAGATTGTAACTTTATATCAGCATACATTATGATGCAGTTAAACAAAGCACTTTTGTTCAGTAATTTTTGCTGAAGGTGATATCTGAAAAGCCCAGGTTTAGACATGTAAATGAATAGTAGTAATAGTAAATGTTTATTTCGGTCTCTGACCAACATACAATAATACAAATTGTTATCAGTGTACATACAGATAATCAATAATCAAAGCAAAATGTTGCCCTTCATGTCCGGAGTGTGCTCGTTACCTTTGGTGTCGGAGCGTTTTGTGTCTTGGTGTCTTTATGACCACCATTGCATGTGCTTCCCTTGGGATTTGCTCCTTCGTCATCCCTGGTTCCTGGAAAACAAAATTTAAAACATTTGCTTACTTGGTTTATTGGACTCTGGCACTTTTAAAAAATTACTTTTTTCCTCATATGTTGGATTTATCTGCTTTCTTAGTCTAATGAACTTTGGAAAAACCTTCTAGAGAACATGGTGGGCAGCCGGGGGGAAAGGCGGGTGGGTGGGCAGCGGGGGGTGGGGGAGAGGAAGCAGCGGGCAATGGCAGCAACAGTGGTTGGCCTGGTGGGTGGGCACAGGGGAGAGTAAGCAGCGGGGGGTGGGAGGTCCAGCTGTAGCGCACGCCACCTCCAACCTTCGGCCTCCTGCGAGCTAGCGGGAGAGTGCATGTTGCCTCCAACCAGCCTGCTGAAAAGGTGAATGGCCAAGCAGGTGTGGGAGAGGGTGGCGAAACCTCCTCCGTTGGGCCTACCTGCTGCCCAAATGACTAGTCAGGCCGTACTCTGCTGATTTGGGGCCTCTCTGCACCTTTCCTATAAAGCCGTCAGAATTAAGTTGCATTTAATGGCTCTATCTTTTACATTGCTGGTATGTGAGTTTAATTTTTTTTTTACAGTTCTTTAAATGCACTGCATCTGTGTTCTAGGAAACAAAGCACAGTCTAACAGTTAATCTTACTACATTGCGTGTCTGGTGTTACGCATGTAGTAAAGAAGTATTTCTGGATAGAAAACTGAGGTCTCATTCTTCATTGCAAAATGTACGACTGTCTCATCAAGCTCCAGAACATACCATACAGGTATGATTTAGGCAATATGCCACTTGAGATTGTATATAGAAATAGATTTGTTCTTTCTCTAAGATTAGTAAGATAAATAAAATGAAACATTGTAGTGACGTCTTTATTAGATGAAGCTTTAATCAAATATGTAAACATTCACAAAGTTTCAAGAGTGTGAACATTCACAAAGAGTTGCAAGTGTTGTGCATTTGAAACAGTAGCTCCCTAAATTCTACAGAGTATTTTATATTCTAAAATTAATTGAAAATGTTATATCAAGAGCTCGCACACTCCAAAGTAACATATAAATGCTTATTGTATTTTGTAATTTTGATAACTGAGATTATAATGTGTATGTAGTCTTATATTTTATGATTGCATTGATTACTGGGTTACAAAAAGTCACTTTAGACATACCCAAGGGTATGCTTACAGTTAGTGGGCTCTTCTTAAAAAACATTAAACAGCAGCCCCCATGTCATTTCACAGATTGCTTTTGAAACTCTCCTGGGTTTTGGAAATGTTTTGCAACATAGCACGGAGGGCTTTGCTCTGAGTTTCTCCAAAGCTTAGCAGGAAGATTTTATTTGATAAAAGTTATGGAAATCTTTCCCTAGAAAGAAAGAACACTGACTTTTGTAATATTAATCTATTTAAAAGAAGAGAAATTAAAATAATGGTTATACATAAATACAGCAGTAATTCTTCTCTGAAAAAGAAACATAGTTTGACACTGTGCTGCTATAATAAATACAAGTTTTGCAGAATAGAAACATCTGTATGTAATATTCTAAAATACCTAGCAAAATGTGGCTGAATACAAAATAGGATTTTTTCAATTGCATTATCATTTCACACACTAGTCTTTGGTGATTGGTAATTACTATATTAAAATAAAATAAATTGCTACATAAAGACCAAAACTAATAGTTACAATGCAAGCAAAATACCATGTAGAGCTTTAATGGAAAGATGACATGAAATGAGTAATTGAACAAAAAAAATGATTTAACAAGGAATAATGTATGAAGTTACTAAAAAAGAAATAAAGTAGGAAAATGCCATCATATGTGTAATTGCAAATCCACTATAGTTATTACACACTGCAGAACAGTTATAACTTCATAGGGTTCTGATAAACTATTGTAGTTCATTTTCATATTCAGCTTCCCACATACTTTAAAGGAGCATTTTGTCTTGCTGTTCATTAACCGCCACTGATGTTATCTGTATCTAACTTAAAAAGTTAAAACACTTTTGTTATCCATGTCGTGACTGCATCTAAACAGCTTCCTATAATGTAGTGGTTAGAATGTTGGCCTAGGAATGGGGAGACCCAAGTTCAAATCCCCATTGAGCCGTGCAGCCATGGGTGACTCTGAGCCAGTAATTTCTCTCAGCCTAACTTATCTCACAGGGTTGTTGTGGAAATAAGCATGTACTTATTCATATGAGTGGGTATGAATTCATGAGTGGGATAGAAATGTAACAAATAAATATATACAAACTAGTTGGTGTTCTCAAGCATATTTAAGTTTGTTTTTAGCACAGTGAGCCATCTTGTGTCAGAAATGGGATGCATATGAAGGTTTCAGTGTTCCTTCTAACAGGGATTTCCAGATGTTGTTGACTACAACTCCCAGAATCTCCAGCAGCAATGGTTTTTGCTTGAGGATTCTGGGAGTTGTAGTCAACAACATCTGGAAATCCCTGTTAGAGGGAACACTGGATAGGTTACATCAAATCTTGCATTTGTTATTCACTACTGAGCTGCGAGCTGCAGTGCAGGGTTACTTGTTTGTTTGTTTAACATACTTATACTGCCCAAAACATACATCTCTGGGTGGTTTGTTGCAGCAGGAGGAGGTACTTAAATAGTTGGGCACTATATTATGACTGAAACATTTTTGCATAGAAAATCTGCATCTTTAGTATGTTATCCCAAGATATACTGCAAGTTATACAGTATGAATAAACTTTTGGCTTTGCATGTGAAACATACATCTGAACTCTGTAGACTGGTTCAAAAGAAGTATAAAGAAAAGTTGTAATGTTTGCAGATTCTTATATCTACTTGTAATTCTTTCCTAAAGGATATTAGGTTGCCCAGTATCCCAACACTGAAAATTCCTCTAATTGCAACATTTGATGACCTAGATGTACAGGTAGATGATGAAGATGAATTCAAGGCAAGAGGTAATTCACCTGAATACTGACAGCTTGACACAAGTTGTTACTAGTATATACATATCTGCTATTTTGCTGGAATTCCATTTTACCAGTGATTTTAAAACAGGGCTGCACAACTTGGGCCCTCATGCAAATATTGGACTACAATTCTCATAATCCTTGATTATTGGCCGCTATGGCTGGGGCTTGTGGGAGTTGTAGTTCAAAAACAGCTGGAGGGCTGTAGTTGTGCAGCCCTGTTTTAGAACTACTGAATAGTCAAGCCTCACTAAATCTTTTTTGGCTCTAGAAATCCGTCTGCTGGAGGGGTGGGCTTGCCACTCTCCCCCAGTAACACGATCCACTCCATGGTGGGGTGGACTCTCCACCTTGCTAGCCCCAACCTGATTTGCTAACTCCTGGTCAGGCCCATCAGCCAAGTCAGGTGATGGATTCATAGACACAACCAGGAGGAGAAGTGAACAACCTGCACTGCCTTCCTTGCTCATTCCTCCTCTTGGTGACTGAATGATGGATTGTCAAATTTCTATACTGCCTTGCATTATTAAAATAATCCCAAGGCAGTATACAGTATATTTAAAACAATACAAATATTAATTTCAGTATTAAAAATAGTACACATCTGTTAGTTAAAAACACTTACGTAATAAAACACAACAATATACAGAACAGCAGCAACACAGAACATAGCACACCCATCCATTACTTTCCTCAGGTGCCACCCTTTAATACTCTGGCAGCATGGTGAGCTGACACCTGCGAATTGTCAAGCCCTGGAGTAATGGTTGTTAAAAGCAGTGGTTTAATGAATGAAGGTGGGATCAAAGCTCAGGAGGAATACTATTCTTCTACTCCCAGAAGAGCAGTTTGTGCCTAGAGTGTTGTGTGAAAATAATGGCTAACATCCAGATTATGGACAATGACCCTCAGGGATGCACAGTGGGCTTCAGAGGGAGGGGAGATAGTAGAAAATCTACCCTTTCCCCGCTTGCCTGATGGCGGAGCCTTGGTCTGGAATTCAGTACTGTTGTACGAGCACAATGCTAGTCTGGATGTCGGCCAATAAAATTAAATCCAAAGGTGATCAACAGAAGTAGGAGAAACTACCTATTATGACACTGGCTAAACATTTGTAGCACTAGGTCCATTTTCCAACTGCCCATGGTTCTTTAGATCCAGTTGTATTATTTGGATCCAAAGCAATATTTCCTTCATAAATTAAATCTGCAGTTTCAGATAGATATTAAAAATATCTGTGTGTGAGATCAATATTGCCAATTATAAAAGTTAGTATTACTTGTAGTTTCCATGTGAACACTTCTGTGCCTTATTAAGAAAGTTTGTGACCCTTCTTATTATAACTTTTGTACTGTGGAAGTACAAAATGTTTTGGGCCAGCATTTCCAAACATGTTTAGTCAGTAATGGAGTTAACATTGCCAAACACTGTCATTATGGATGTTATTGCAAACTAGTATTTAAGAAGTTCACTGGATGAAAATAAGAGATGAAAGGGGTCTAGAGATCCTTAACTCAGATTTTAATTTGTGGCTAAGGAAACATATGACTTCTGTCTGAAGTCATTGCATTTGGTATCAGAGTAATTTTTTAAATGAAGGACCATTACTATTACTGTTACTATATCTGCTGTTTAATATCTTAATTAAATATCTTAACAGTAATTACTATTTCTGTTTTTATATTTGCTGTGTCTTTGCTACTTGGATGCCAGAGGCTAGTCGAGTCATGTTCACTTTCTATTTAATAAATGGGGCTTTTTCTGTTTTTCTTTCCTCTAACTCACTTTCTTACATTGTTAATCCCAGACATATACATATACTTTCCACTATATTGATGAAATGTGGGATTTGAACACATGAGCTGACATTCAGACTAAGAATTACATATGGGGAACATTTACTCATGCACATAGAGAAAATGGATAACATTTAGTGATTCTCCTTTCCTACAGCAGCCCCTTGTCCCTCCCCTCCCTCCGCCGTATGACCCTGAGAATTGTTCTCAGGGACACTTTCAATGGGTACAGCAGTTGTCATTTTCAAGGCAAATGAGAATTGTTTAAAATTTTAACTTCTGTGCATTGCACATGTGGAACAGCTGTCACTCATGCAAATACTAGTCTGCATAGGTTTACTAGGAATATGTACGAAACAATTTTTGTGATTCAAATCAAATCAGCCCAATCTGATTTGAACTCTGATCTGCTGTCCTCAAATCAGGGTAGATTCAGATTTGATTTTAGCAGGCTGGGGGCAGCAAGGTGGGTTTGGTGGCTGAATGCCACCTACCATCCAAACTACAAAGCGATCAGGCACTCAAATTATTTTTAAGGAATTGTTTAGTTAAGTGATTTTGTGTTTTTATGGGGATAATGAGGATTCAAAGCGGCTTTGTTATTTCTCATGGGTAGTTCCCAGGTGCTTGAAAGCCGGTTGGGGGGTAGAGTGCCATGGGAGCCAATTATCACCCAACCCACAAGGCAGTGGGGCACCCTGGTGATGTTTTAGGGAATTTTTATGTATTCTATATGTCTTTCTAAATTGTTTTGTATTGTATTTTTGTATTCTCCTCCCACCCCAGAGAACAACTTGTTACGGGGCGGCTTCGAATCCGCATTATTCCCTATGACAGAAAGATACATCATCACTTAACTAAGAATTTCCTTTAAATTCACTTGAGTGCCCCACTGCCTTGCAGGTTGGGTGGTAGGTGACATCCATAGCACCCTACCCCAACACCCACTCTGGAGTACCTAGATGCTCTCCAAAGGCAATAATGGAGCTGCTTCAAACTCCCATTATTCTCTATTGCAGAAAAATACAAAATCACTTAAAACTAAGAAATTCCATTTAAAATCACCTGAGTGCCCTACTGCCGGTTGCCACCCATGGGACCCTGCCACCCCACCCACTGTAGAACCCCTAGGAGCCACCCACAGGTGACAGTGGGATGTTTTGCATCACCATTGTTCATATTCCTTTGTTTGTTTGATTTGTTTCATATGGGTGAAACAAGCTGTTCACACTCCATACCCACACACTGTGTCCTTCTCCCCACTACACAGAATGAAAGCACAGCATGCATTACACAGTAAAATCCACTGCATCCAGAAGTGTTAATGCCGCCACCCCAACATAGGATAACAACACACATTGCAACATGGAATCGCAACATGAAATCCACAGCATCCAGAATGAAATCCCAACAGGAATAGCAGCATGAACACCAACATGGAATCCATTTATAAGAATTATCCTCCCTTCCCCACACAGGATGATGACATGAATTGCAACACGAAATCCACATAAATTGCAGCATGAGATCCAAAATGGGCCACTCACCCTCTGAAGTTTTCTCGTGCATTGAGTCCCTGTCCTCCTGCTCCTCCTCCATCTTCAGCTGGGATCTCCAGGGAGCTGCTGCCTGCCTGTGCCAAGCAGCCCCTGGCACCACATAGCAGCCAGGGAGAGCATATGGGCAGGTATACAGGGTGGGCACCCATTCACACAAACAAGGATAACATTCAAAAACACAACTGGAAGCAACAAGCCAAGTCAACAGAAGAGGTGTCTGAGGGGAGGCACTATTAATTATAAATAAATAAATGGGGAGAGATGGCCACACAGGAGCTCCTCCTCCAACAGTCACAGCCCAGGCAGGAAGCCCACTGACATTGCTGCAGTGATTTTCTGATCTCAGAGGGGAAAAATTCAAAAACAAAAACCAGAAGAATCTTCTTAAATTCAGGCTGAATCTAGCACAGTTGAAAGAAAAATCTTTGTCTCAGCGCAGCACTCCACCTCACTCCTTCAACAGCAACAGACAATAACAGTTGTTAACTCTTCTCTTGCCACAAAGCGAAGGAAATGGCTGTCTTGGGGAAATGGCCACCCTTAAGTACATTTGAAAGTCCCCCCAGCTGCCTCCAACACTCCATTGTCCCTCCCCACAGCCAATGCTGGCACAGTTACCCCTGGTAACACAGGATTTGTAGGATAACAAGCCAACCAAGGCGGGGGTGGTCACAAGCCAATCATTAGACACAGCAAAGAACCAATCAGGGTGGCAGAGAAGCTCAGGGGGGCATGATGAAATGGCAATGACTAAGGGAAACTTGAATCTAATCTGGGGAGATTCGATTTGAGTTCTATTTTGGCCAGGGATGCCAGGCAGATTTGTTTTGAGGTTGAATAATTCAAATCAACCAGATACAAGTGAAATGGATTCGACCTTGAAACAATTTGCACATCCTTTAGGCTTACTACAGGCTTAAAGAGATCTACTTGAAATTTAGAGTAGAGCACAATAGGTAAATCTAGATGGACTGGGAAATGTTTCTGTACTTAACTTGCAAATCTGATGTTTCCCAACATGTTGGGCTCTTCATGTAGGAACATAGGAAGCTTCCATATACTGAGTCAGACCATAGGTCCATCTAGCTCAGTATTGTCTTCACAGACTGGCAGCGGCTTCTCTAAGGTTACAGGCAGGACATCTCTCTCAGCCCTATCTTGGAGATGCCAGGGAGGGAACCTGGAACCTTCTGCTCTTCCCAGGGTGGCCCCATCCCCTAAGGGGAATATCTTACAGTGCTCATACATCAAGTCTCCCATTAATATTGCAATCAGGGTGCACCCTGCTTAGCTAAGGGGACAAGTCATGCTTGCTACCACAGTCCAAGAAGGAATCCCAGTATTTCTGTGCACATGGGGGCACTTGTGTCACATGTATGCTTCTCTTTAGCATTGGTAGTGTAATATAGTATAGTGTTGCTTTAGGATTGCTAGTGTAGGGAGCCACAACAAATTTATTCAGTTTCCTTTCACATCTTGCCCTTGCTGGTTCTGACCAATTAGTAGAGACCTACTGGATAATATTTGTTTCTGATGTGTTTTTTACTGAACAGATGTGTTAAGATGTGTTCAGCCAAACATCCAGATAGCAAAGTTGGGGCCAGGGGTGCATCAAGTCTTCTGAGATCTCAGTGAGTTACTAGGAAGATTACTGATATAGCTCAGTAATCAGTGTTCTCCCTTTATCCACAATTATTTGTCAAAGGCAAACAGTGATCTCAGTCTGTGATGTACTTTAAGGCTTGTAAGGGGTGGCGAGCTAACACATCAGGGTAAATAAGGTGGAACTGGCTGTAGGCTTCTAGCTCATTGTCTACTGGTCAACCTGTTTACAAGGCAATTTAATTGATTTAGGAAGGATTCTGTAGATATCAGTTATAAAATGTTGCTTCTAAATCTCTGAAGAATGGTTTATTACCTGTATCTCATCCTGACTTTCTTAACACTTTTTCGTTCTTTTCAGGTCTGACAGGCTTGAAAAATATTGGAAACACTTGCTACATGAATGCAGCTTTGCAGGCTCTTTCAAACTGGTAAGAAAAATACTTATTGAAACAATCCTCTGTGTAAGACAAGGTGCCATGAAAAACAGAATATACAGAAACATCCAAACTAGCAAAAAGCCCTAGTTCAGATCATTACCTTCACAAGCACCTGATAACAGTGAGCATCACATTTATTCTGATGTTCAGCACTGCTTCAAATCTATCATAAATGTTGCATTAAAGTTGGTTGCATAGTCTATGAAACTTGGATGAGCCTATAGATGTACTCTATGTACCTTTTTCTAAAGCCTCCAAACTCAAATTAAGCCGTATGAATCTTCATTTTACAAATATTCCAATCGTCATTCAAATCTGCTATTTCATTGATTCTTGTGCAGTGCCAGATACTGATGCAAAAATGTTGTGTTGACAGTCCTGTAGTTTACCTGTTGACTGCCTTCCCAGTTCTCTTCCGTTTACAATCCACTTTACAGTTCTACTGCCTGTGACATTGTGCCAACACCAGAGCCTGGCCTTGGCCACGTATTAGACCTGCTTTCATTGATGAAAGTACTTTTCCTCTGATCTACTGCATCCATAAGATACAAGGACATTTGGACTGACCAGGCAGGATGGGGTAGTCCCATTAGAATATAAATGTCTTTTATTGGTAGTAAGGAGCCTGGTAAGCAGTGGAGCTGTAGCCTGTTATTAAAGCTAAAGGGATATTGACAAACACATATTGTTTCAAAATCTAATAGTTGTCTTCTTCCTTATTATTAGCCCACCACTGACACAGTTTTTTCTTGACTGTGGGACCTTAGCTCGGACTGACAAGAAACCAGCCATTTGCAGAAGTTATTACAAACTGATGACAGAACTCTGGCATAAAAGCAGGTAGTGTACCACTTTCATTATGAGCTATTCTTGTACTTTATCTCATGACTTTTTTTTCCCTGGGGATGGTATTCAAATCTTAAAGCTTCCATTTTTGTTTGGTATGATTATATATGAAATAGTATTGTATTTCTCATGTCTTGAACATACTTAGAAGCCTTTTCCCAGTGATGCAGTCTTGTTACAGATGCTTATCAATTCCATAATGGATTAAGATGGAGTAATTATCATCATCTAATATTTATAAAGCAGCTAGATAAAAGGCTTGAAGTCTAAGCAATTAGCATGTTCATGTGAACTTATCCAAATTATTCCAACATGTAATGATATACAATATAAAATGGGTCATTTATTTGTGAGGCAATTTTTTATATCTTTGATTTTCAGTAATGCCAAATGAAGCAATAAATACTCATAATGACAGTAGACTGGCATGTATGATTCTAACACTATTTAGTAGAGCAAGGATTCATGTTTCTACAATTTCAAGTTTCGATCAGCTGAGAGTTTGATTTACATACCATTTAATAAAAACATTAAAAATAAGATTTGCTTTACTGAATCAGACAGGTCTATCTAGTCCAGTCTAGTCCAGCATTCTGTTTCCAGCAGTGGCCTTGCCTTGTTTCCTCACTGTTGCCTTGTCGGATTTTGGATTGTTTAATTTGGTACAGTTTAAGATATTGAAGTCTGTGACAAAGGAGATGGCTCTGGATCTGGATCATGCTCCATTGCAGACATAAGAATGGGCTCTCTGCCTGCGCTGGACCATTTGGGCAGAATTGACTAGGTCTTTGAAGCACTTACCCCCACCCCTTGCACGTGGTGCATCCCTTCCGTTTGTGCAGGCTACAGTTTTCTCCTCAGTTCCTTTCTGACTGCCGTTGTGTTGGTACCTTGGAAGTGGAGCTTCTTGGAGTGGAAAGATTCTTTCTATGAGAAAAGAGTTGAAAATAGATTAGTTCTTAACTTATTCCAACCTCAGACTGGACCTAACAATTCTTATCTCTAAATCCTTCAATTTGGTGAAATGATAAATTGATTTCTTGGTTACAATGTATGAACTGGACTTCAACTTTCACTTCAGGTATATTTATAAATGAACTTTAAATATATATTTGAATCCCTTATTTCCCACTATGGCTAAAAAGAAAACATTTAAACATTGCGTTCGCTTCAGCAAAACTTCCATCAGCAGACAATCATGAATTATGTTTACTTTGTTTGGGGGAAGAGCATAATACCTCTACATGTAAAGTCTGCCTAACTTTTTTGCACCAGATGAGAAAAAACAGAGCTAAGTGCAGCTCTTTATGACGAAGCACTTCACCCTGGGACTCTGATGCCAGCACCCACTATGCCCTAGACATTAGGCGCAGTGTAGAAGTTGGCCTCGGGCACGTTGCCGAAGCCAGTATTGAGGACTACTGCTGCACAGTCTAAATCCTCGCACCAGACTTCTACAACTACTATAGACACGCTTAAGGCACCAAAGCCACCTTTGGAATCGAGCTATCAGAAGAAACATAAATCTCGACATCGAAGTTCCGATGCAGAGGGAACACTTCCACATAAGAAGCACCAGGAAAAGAGCTCTAAAACTGCCGCCGAGGCTACATCCTGTGCTTCTCCTGCCCTTCGAGGGAAGTCAATCTCCGGGACACCTCGGACTCATCCTGAGTTCCCTGATGTTCTACTTGTGGGGACGGATCTGTGCTGAGATTTACCCTCAGGCTCAATGTTGGGAGCATTCTCTTTCGCCAGCTGTGACGGTGAAACAGACACCTCCAGCAGCGCACACAACTCTCCAGACTTCATGTCCATCACCAGTTTCATTCAGTATTGATGTCAAGGATGATGATATGGAGGCTAATCTGGGTCTGGGTGATGCCCAAAGGCTGTTGAATTTGTTGGGATCCGGCGAAAGTACTCCGTTGAGGGCCATGGACTTGATACCAACCATGACGGCATGTCTCTATCAATGCTAAAAACTCCAGGTGCTTCGACGTCTTCAGCTTTTCAACCTTTTCATTCAATGGCAAGCCAATACTTGACACCACAACCTACCAGTCCGCACGTCTAGAGGGAAGCCACAGACTACGCAACCTCACAGGGTTTAATTCCCAAAAGTGGAACAGAGATGCTACATGTTTTCATTTCCCTGGTCTACCTTCCGACTACCAGGACTTCAAGATTTGGAAGGCCCAATGTAGACAGTTGACATAGATGGTTCCAACCAGGTTTTTCCTCCCCTGGAGTTGCCCATCCCAATCACATCACTGCTTTCAATATTGATTCAAGTCACCCCAATACCCACTCCAGTTAGGACTTTATAGTCGACACAGGTGGACCCCCCCCACACACACATTATTCTGTAAACGGGATAGGTACCGATGCATCCAATTTTGCAAACCTGTATCTCCACTCAAACTACACAGATGCCTTGGCCTCTCAAGAGTCAGTCAACACAGACTACACTTGATACGACTTCCTCTACCACTCAAAAAGAAGGTCACTGCCTCTGCTGCACCTTGCACCATGGTGTTGACGGACAATTATGAATTTGATTTTTCGACTTTGACCACAAGTTTGTCTGATCACCCTGACAATTCACTCCTCAAGTTAGTGCCTTCAGACAAGGTTTCATCTAATGAAGAGATGTATTCATATCATCGGCAAATCTCCGAAATGACATTGGCTCTGGGGTTAGAGCTAAAGAAGCAAGAACTTGATGTAGAGGACTCGGTTTATAAGTTCCTCAACTCTACAGCTTCAACCCAACCGGTACATCTTCCCATGCTGCCAGTTATTTCTACAGCTGCCAAATCCACATGGCAAACTTGGCAAACTGCAGCTCCAACCTTAAAACATCTGGAGAATCTATACAGAATCCAGGAGGGTGAGAATATTTCTTCTTGAAACATCCTTCCCCCAACTCAATTGTAATAGATCATCCTTCTTCTAAATCTGGCAGATAACACACTACTCTGGAAGATAAAGGAGGATACAAGTTAGACGTCTTAGGATGTAAGATTTATTCAACATCTTGTCTGGCAGTTAAAATCGCCAATTATACAGCTTGTTTTGCAAAATACATGCACTCCCTTTGTGGTGGTGATTTCCAATAGCAAGCTGACCTTTCACCTTAAGAGTTGTTGGCTAAATTGAATGATATACACACTAAAATTACGCTACTCATGCGCCAGCAGTTGGCCAATGTCAAGCATTTAGCAGAAACAGAGTCCCGGACTCTGGCAGAAGCTAGAACACTGAGAAGATATACCTGCTTATGGTAAACCGCACTTCAGCCCAACATGAGGGATAGGGATGAGAACTTGCCCTTTGATGGGAAGGGCCTCTTCTTCAAAATAATGGATTTCACCATGGAATCCATTAAAAAGTCAAAGTCAACTGCAAAAATGTTTTCAATGCAGACACAATCATTTACACCAAAATACCACCAATATCACCGATAGCAATATTCAGGTTACAAGCAAACAGACAGAAGGGACTTCCATAAGACTTTTCAGCATTTCAGGAGAAAAACCTTTTAACCAGAAGCCTAGGACTTCTCATACTCAATGCACTAAGCCAGCTGACACCAACAAGCAGCACCTTTGATCGGGTAGCCAGACCACTGATTTGCTTTGTTCAGGAGTCTCAACCATCAGATTTATTCCTAAATTCCATCTTAGTCGCCTCCAACATCAGGCTAGCAAGTCATGCCTTTGCATGGTGCAACATAACATCAGACCAGTGTGTCCTTTTCGTAGTCCAAACGGTCTATGCCATTGAGTTCAAGACCCTACCAACATTCAATGGGATAAAATACACGCCTGTATCCCGTTATTGATGGACAAAGTTCAAATTCTCTTGCATGAGGGGATATCGCCTGTTCAGTGGACAGATCAGTGGTGGGGTTTTTACTCCCCCTACTTCCAAGTTCCCAAATGAGACGGGAGATTGAGACCGATAATGGATTTACAATTGTCTGATTTGTCCACCATTGTAGGGACACAAGTGGAGATGGTTCAGACTCTATGCCCAGAAACGCGGATTTCTACCTCATGCCGCTACTTTCCGGGAGGTCTTGCTCTACCATACGTCTCTGAAGCACATTAACCTGGCCAATGTCTCCAAGGTTCACCACCATCCTGGATGGGACAGGAAAACCGTCTTCTCTCATCCAGACTCAGAGATTCCTTAAGGTGTTAAGCAACCTTTACCCACCAATCAAGGCCTCTCTTTCAAGGCCTCTCCCTTGTTCAGCCTTGTTGGAGTCTCAGTTTAAGCTTATGGCTATGGCACCTCCTAAGATGGTGACACTGAAAATGGTATTTCTATTAGCCACGTCTGCGTGCTGTATCAGCAAATTAAATGCTTTACAGAAAGATCTTGCTTATGCAAAATTTCATGAGGATAAAGTAGTGCTATGCATGGATCCAGAATTCAGGCCTAAATTAGTCACTTACTTCCATATCAAGTGACATCATCTTACTTACCTTCTTCCAGAATCCCATGACACCTCTCAAGTGCTCGCTGCATTCCCTGAATGCAAGATGTGCTCTCCTTTTTCTACTTGAAACTGATGAAGCCCTACAGAAAGACAAAACAGCTCTTTGTGAGTTACAAGGGCAATGTGAAAGGCTACCAAATAACAAGACAGAGACTCTCCCACTGGATTGTGGAGTTGATCTTCTTAGCTTACAAGCATAAAAAAGTGGACCTGCTAAAAACATACGGGCCCATTCTACTAGAGCTTATGCTACTTCTGCTACCTATATGGCAGGAATCAGGCTCAGAGACATCTGCACTGCAGCCACCTGGTCCTCTGAGCATACCTTTGTCAAGCATTATGCTTTGAACCTTCGCTCTGCAGCTCAGGCCAACTTTGGGAGGGGTGTGCTGAAAAGCATCTTAACTTAAGCATACTACGCCCACCTCCAGACTGACAGCTCATTAGTCACCCATTCTTATAGCTGTAATGGATCATGATCCAGATAAACAGAGTGCTCACCTTTAACGAATGATCTGGTAGTGATCCATTGCAGTCACAAGACCCTCCTTCTGGCCCCGCTGCAGTATGTGAAGTGACAACATGTATGTTTGCAGAGTGAAAAAGACACTGCTTACCTTGTGGGGATGTATGCTGCTGCAATACAACATTTGGATCTCAATGTCGGTCCTCCAGGAACTGAGGAGAAAACACCAGCCCACCCAAACAGAAGAGACTCACAATGTGCAAGGGGTGGGGCTATGTGCTTTGAGGAGCTAGTCAATTCTGCCCAAATGGTCCCATGCAGGCGCAGAACCTATTCTTATGACGGCAACAGATCACTACCAGGTTACAGGTGTGCAACCTGGTTTTCCCTTGCATTATTTTTAAAGATATGTCTGTGTTTACAGAACTATAAATGCAAGCTTGAATGAGCGCAGCTCTGTGTGAGTATGCTGCTACTATGTGAAATAAATATGGGGATACGTGCCACCTAATGCCGCATTGGGAAATTACTTGACTAGCAAGCCAGAGGTTGCTGGTTCGAATTGCCACTAGTATGTTTCCAAGACAATGGGAAACACCTATATCAGGCAGCAGCAATATAGGAAGATGCTGAAAGGCATCATCCCATTCTGCACGGGAAAAGGCAATGCTAAACTCTTCCTGTATTCTACCAAACAAAACCACAGGGCTCTGTGGGTGCCAGGAGTCGACACCGACTCGGCGGCACACTTTACTTTACCACCCCAAGCAGTGTACCCAAGTAAATGACCAACCCCCAGAATAAACAAAGGATGTGAAAATAGCTGTAATGAGTCCTATAATACTTAGAGAAAAGTAAAACTGTTGCATCCAGAGTTTAAAAACATTTGAGGCAATATTTTTGAGTTGTTTGCTGATAAATATACAAAACCTTCTAGTGCAGTGTTTTATATTAATAAGCTGAAAAATCCCCACAGTTTGAGACCTTGTAACTACACTTAAATACTTTCCCCCCCAGACCTGGTGCTGTTGTCCCAACAAATTTGTTTCAAGGAATTAAAACAGTAAATCCAACATTTCGAGGCTACTCCCAACAGGTAAGCTTTCCTTTTTCTTTGCTTTACTTTTTAAGAAGCTGCCTCTGTGCATTATATTACAGCAGAATGTAGTGTGGTGTTTAGTGCATAGACAAAAAGAGGAAAACAACATGATTAAAACATGTGCACCATCAAATAAAAAGATGCTGCTGTGCTCTTAAGGTATTAGCCGTAACGTTTACTGAAATGCATCTTTGGCATACCAGCTGACTTTCCTTTTGATAGCTAATGCTTTTTTTTTTAGCTGCATGATGTTCAGTGTAATTGCTATTAGAAATTCTGCTTGGCATCCATATTTAAGAGTAATATACTGTAAAGTTCTTGAAGCAGAACAGCTTAAACCTTGTTAGCCTAGAGAGGTAACTAGGAAGTTACATTTTATTTTATTACTAGATTGCTGCTTTTGTCAAGTGATATTGATCTTATCTAATGGGTAGAACTTGAAAAACTCTCATCTAAATAAAGCAAAATACAATATACCTCTTAAAATTCCAGGATGCTCAAGAATTTCTGCGGTGTTTAATGGATTTGCTACATGAAGAGCTGAAAGAGACCATTATTGCAACAGAGGATACTAATGCAGCAAATGCAGAAGAAAACATGGAAGAAGAGAAAAGCCAGTCAGATGCAGACTTTCAGTCCTGTGGTAACACTGATAAGGTAGACTATGAGACTTGGTCAAAGCCTGTTACAGAGCACCATGCAGAAGATGCTATGTTGATTCGTGATGATGAAAACTCATCTAAAGACTACCAGAAGGAGAAATCCTTGTGTACCAAGATGAACAGAGCAAGCTCTATGGAAGATATAGAAAAAGATATAAACAGTTTCTTTGAAACAGCTGAATTCTTGAATAACCAGGAAACAGTCAAAGTGCAAATACACAGCAGATATTCAGGTGATTGTTTGACTGACTTTGATGTGACAGTATGCAGATAGAGATAGAAGCACATATAAAAGTAGCTTTAATTCTGAGGTTTCCTAATATTTTCTATATTAAGATTCAGTTTACTGCTATCATACTCTAACATTACTGCAGTGACACTAACTTTTGAGTATAACACTTGCATTGTATATTTTTTGTATTTATTTAATATTGGAACACTGGTTATAGAAGCATTTTTTAATTTTGTTTTCACTTACACCTAGTTCTATTGTCAGCATGGTGTAGTGGTTAGAGTGCTGGACTAGGACCGGGGAGACCCAAGTTCAAATCCCCATTCAGCCATGAAACTAGCTGGGTGACTCTGGGCCAGTCACTTCTCTCTCAGCCTAACCTACTGCACAGGGTTGTTGTGAAAGAGAAACCCAAGTATGCAGTACACCGCTCTGGGCTCCTTGGAGGAAGAGCGGGATATAAATGTAAAAATAACAATAACAATATTGTCAATAAGAGGAATGAGGTAGCAATTCTATGAAAATATGATGGGCCCCTGCTTCACTCTGTAAATAGAACAGATAGACTTCAGTAAAACAAATGAAACAGAGAGAAAAACAGAATGTAAAAAGTATTCTTATAGCCTGGATAGTTGTTCTTAATATAGTTATTGAAGGGTGAGTAAAGGAGAGAGGCAGCAGGCCCAGTTGTAACAGCAATAACATATATGGTAGTTACTCTGATTCTCCGTTTTATAGGGCAGTTGATTCTTTGATTTGCCACTGTAGTTGAGAGCCCACTCGCTGGTTATTACACCATGTGTAATAATGCTTTTCCCTAGCTTTCTTTTACCTTGGTATGATTGCCTTGTTTCAAAGTGAGATTAAGTAATGCATGCATTGTAAGAGGGAAGTGCATATGTTATGAGGAGAAAGTGTGTGTGGCAGGCAGGCACTTGTACTTTACCTTGATCTGGAAGTCAGAATCAAGAGGAGTTTGTGTAATCCACTTACTTGTGCACTCACAAATTTCTTGCAGACTTATTCTCTCTCAGTGGAGAAAGGTGTCTTTTGCCTTGCCCACTTGCTTTGAGGCAGGGTCATGCAAAAAAGGCAAGGGTTTGTTCTTGATGGATAAGACTCTATCCCCAGCCTGCTTCAAAGCTGGCTTGGAACGTTAATTCTGTTTGCAAGATTTCTTCTGAATTGGAAGATGCTTCTGCTTCAAGAACTAAAAAACCAAGATATAGAAAGAGAGAGCGAGAGTGAGCGAGCATGAAATTGAAAGACAAGGAAGGAGTGTTTCTGGCTGCTTTTTTAAGAGATGAATTTTTATGTATTTTCCAATACATGGGTTTCATAAGACAAGGTGCTGTTTGTCTATTATTCTATAAGCTAGGATTAAAGAATATGACTCTGTGGTATTATAGCTGAGGGTCAATATAGTTTTGGTGATTGAACTCCAGACATCTCAGCCACTCAAGAAGCTCCTGTTCTTGTATGAATGTGGGAAACAGTTACACTGAATGACAGACCTCTCTGAAGCAGCAAACTGGGCACTGGCTCTTCCTATCAGATGTAACTCTACCTTTCCATAGCTGTTCTCATCCCTCATGACTGTCTGTTATATTTTTCTTCTACAACTTATAATTTATAATTTCAAATTTTCCATTGTGTCAGTTTCTGTTGCTTATTCTTTCCTAGACATTCTTTCATTCTTTCCTACTTACTTTATTTCCTATATCCCTTTTATATCACTTTCTGCCTTGCCTGCCATTCCAGTTTTCTTCCATTTTCTTGGAAGGATTATTTGCCTCTACTGTACCACCACTTAAAATTGGTAACAAATTGAAAACAAATGGGACATTTATTTTGGCAGTTACTGTTGAAGTTTCCAGATTGCCTCTTCATTCATTGTCCTCTTCATTCACTTTCACATAGTGGTAGAATTATTCACTTAAAATATAAGTTATTGCATTATTTGTGAAACTGGTAGGTCCATTTTTCAATATAGATGTGTTTTATTTATTTATTTAGATATAAACAATTTCTTTTATACCACCTCCTCCAAAGACTCTAGGTAGTAAACAACAATACCAGTAACTGTTAATTAAAATAATTGTTTTGCAGACTATCTGAATGATGTCCATATGAATGAAACATCTGTGCCACAAAGCTTTCCTTCAAAAGATGGAGGGAATGTGTGTTTATCAACCAGCCCCCCCAAATCAGGTTCCTTCTGGTCTGGATTGGCACCCTCACACAAAAAAGGTACAACATTCCCCCTGCTGCTTGTTTTGCATTGTTTGAAAACTTTTTAAAAACGTTTGTTCATTTCCTTTCCATCTCTTCATGTTATTTGATATATACTTATTTGCTTCTTAGTATATGTATGGTCTGGTGAGTGCTAGATTACATACTTTTCAAATGCTAAGGCAGTGAGATTGGGAATGAGGGATTTTGGGAGAAATGAAGAAATGGTTGTTTCTAGTGACTTGAGCAGGTGCTAGGCACACATTGATGCCTCTCCTTCTCTCACCACCCTAGCATCATGAGAAAAGAGGGACATATGTTGTTTTTCAAAGTTCCCTGGAAGACTGAATCTCTGGCATAATTAAGAGCTATTGTTAGAGAGAGCTGAACAATCTGAGCACAAGTGGACACATGTAGAGTTTTCATAAGTTGTCTCTGATCTATGTATATAATGGAAGGAGAGCTGGTCTTGTGGTAGCAGACGTGACCCTTTGCTAAGCAGGATCTGCCCTGGTTTGCATTGGAATGGGACACTACGTCTGAGCACTATAAGATATTCCCCTTTGGGGATGGAGCTGTTCTGGGAAGAGCACCTGCATGCTTGCATGCAGAAGGTTCCAAGTTCGCTCCCTAGCATCTCCAAGATAGGACTGAGAGAGACTTGTGCATGCAAACTTGGAGAAACCGCTGCCAGTCTGTGTAGACAATACTGAGCTAGATGGTCCAATGGTCTGACTCGGTATATGCATATTCCTATGTTTCTATTTTCTTATATTGCTTTGAAACTTGATGCTGTACATGCATTTCAGAGAGCTCATCCACAGCTCTAGAAATATAATCCATGGCTGCTTGGGCTCTAGCGTACTGCCATGTGCACTTTATGGGCAGGAAACTTCTTAAGCTTAGAACTCAGTCAGTCCTATCTACATACTACAGGAGAGAACAGGGAAATTGAGTAGTATGATGTCATAATCACCTCAACTGATGGGAAAATGTTCTTGCTCTGCCAGGAAATGTGTATTTATAAACAGGTTTTTAAAATTTCATGTAGGGCCAAAAAAAAAAAAAATAGCACCTACTTGAACTACTTAATGGTGAGCTCCTTAGTGGAGTAATACTATTAAGAATACTATAAGAGATTTAGGAGAAATTGCTATTAGACTGCTAGTAGGAGACTTGAATTTGCATGCTTCCATCCTTGCCTTATTTGCTCCATGTAACCTCCCAACTGAGTTATGTTATGTTAAATGCGTAGTTTGAGCCTTCTGTGCTACAAAAAAATAAAGCAAAAATATCTTGCAGGGGGCCTGATATGGATCAGTACAGGAGGCAGGTGAGGGCTTGTCTTTAACTTTTTCTCATCTCCCATGGTTCCAATCTGGATTGCCCCCTGCATATGCTGTTTACATCGGAAGGAAGCTTCCATTGTCACTGATGGGATCTTTCTTCTGTATGACATGGCACATAATGATGGGATTGGGGAGTCCCATTCCAGACTGGACCCTTCTGCATGTGCTATGCTCATTTTTTTTTTTTTTAGCAAGAGCACAGAAGGTTCAAACAGTGAAATAAACATGAGTGCATTTGAATGTGGAAGCCCACTGATGGTGATCTAAAGTGGGGACTAATCAAAACTCTCTCAGCTCCTTATGGGAAGTGTTCTTGCTTTGGACACTTGCTTAAATGGAATGTCGTGAAGACATTAGCTAGTTTGTACATAATGGGACTTTGAACATTAGTTATATCAAGAGTGGGCCATAGGCCCATATGTACCCCTTCCAAAGCAAATTCTCTTCCCTTGAAAATAAACTCTGTCATAGGAATGAAACATATTTCCATGTATTAAACAAAACTTGTATTTGGCCCTGCCCCGCTGCCGACTGGTTGTAAATGCCTTCTCATGATGTTGGGCCTACGTGACAGGATTGGGCTTCTGCTGATGTACCAGACACCCAGCTGCCCAGCCATTGCCCTCTCCGAGCTCCTTGACCTCGTGGCGGGGCTGGTGGTTGAGACACCTAGACTTATGGTCTTTGGGGACTTCAACTTTCTGGCTCTTGGTGGGGCCTTGGCATGTGCTCAGGAGTTCATGGCCTCCATGGCAACCATTGGCTTGTCGCAGGTAGTCATGGGCCTGAATCATGTGGGCAGACACACTTTAGACTTGGTCTTTGTCTCGGAGCAGTGGCAACATGATTTGAATATGAGGGATATAGCCATCACTCCCCTGCCATGGTCTCATCACTCGCTGATCTCTATGCAGATTACCACTGCTCCTTACCTCTGCAGGGGCAGTGGACCTACTTTGATGGTCCGCCCCAGGTGCCTTATGGATCCCGATGGTTTCCAGAGGGCACTCGGGGATATTCCCAGCATCCTGATGGGCATTTTTCCAGCACAGCTTGTTGAGGCCTAGAACATTGAAGCCACAAGGGCTCTGGATGAGATCACCCCTAAGCGGCCTCGCAAGATTTGTGGATCCTGACTTGCTTGGTTTACACAGGAGATTAAGGAGATGAAGTGCCTTAAGAGACGCCTGGAGCACCACTGGAGGAAAACTAATGCCAAAGCCAACTGAGCACAGTTACTCATCTCTGGGAGTATTCCATGGTGATAAGGGCGGTGAAGTCTGCTCACTTCTCTGCTCTTATTGCATCAGCTGACTCTCGTCCAGCAGCCTTATTCCGGATTACCCATTCCCTGCTTGGGGATGGATGCTGATCCAGTGGAGGTTCCATCTGGCCACTGTGACATGTTTGCTAGATTTTTCACTGATAAAGTAGCTCACCTTCGGTAGAAGTTGGACTCCAATTGCACAGGATCCAATGAGGTGACGGAGACTTCGTCTTGTGATGTCATCTGGGATACATTTGAGTCTGTTGAGGCCGTGGACAGGACTTTCTCTGGTATGGGTGCTGCGACCTGTAGCCTGGACCCTTGCTCCTCCTGGCTTACTAGAGTAGCCGGCGGGAATGTAAGATCCTGGCTTCGGAAACTGATGAATTCTTTGCTTCGTGAGGGGTCTGTGCCAGCAGCCTTAAAAGAGGCTGTGGTGCACCTTCTTTTAAAGAAGACTTCTCTCAACCTCGAGGTCCTTTATAACTATAGACCAATCTCCCTTTTCTTGTGAAGGTTTTGGAGAAGGTTGTATGTTCCCAGCTTGAGAAAGTTCTGGATGAAGCTGATTTTCTAGATCCTTGTCAGTCAGGTTTCAGGCCACAGCATAGCATGGAAATGGCATTTGTCACTCTGGTTGATGACTTGTATCGTGACCTTGATGAGGGTAGCACCCCCACTTGGTCCCTTTAGATCTCTCAGCGGCTTTTGATAACATCGACCATGGTATCCTTCTGGAGCGCCTGTGCAGGTTGGGTATTGGGGGCACTGTTTTGCAGTGGTTCCGTTACTTCCTTCGTGGATGCTTTCAGTTGGTGTGCATTGGTGGCGAGTGCTCTGCCCTGTGGCCACTCATTTGTGGGGTCCCTCAGGTCTCAGTTCTCACACCCATTCTTTTTAACATCTACATGAAACCACTGGGGCAGGTCATTGGTAGTTTTGGGGTGAGATTCCATCAATATGCCGATGATACTCAGTTGTATATTGCCACCCCAGGCCACTCTGGGGGTGCCCTTTCTGTTCTTGTCCAATGTCTGGAGGCTGTCAGTGTCTGGATGGGTCAAAACAAGCTCAGACTTTATCCCACCAAGACTGAGTTGCTTTTGCCTACTTCTCGACCTGGCCAATTGCCGAGTCTGAGTCTTTCTCTGGCCTTAGTTGCGCTGCCCCTGAAGGATGTGGTCTGCAACTTGGGAGTCCTCTTGGACTCATGGCTCCTGCTCAAGCAGCAGGTGGAGGCCGTGGCCAGAGGTGCCTTTGCCCTAGGAATGTGCACAGACCGGTTCGGAGGCCATTCTAAAGGCCTCCAGACCGGTCCGGTCACTGGGTGGTTTTGGTTCGGGTGGGGAGTTTGGGGGCTTCCATTAAGGGCGGGGGGGGGCTTTACTTACCCCTCCCGCGCTTTCCACACACTGCCGCCGTAATTATTGAAGAAATTGCTCCTCCGATGGCTGTTCCTATTTTAAAAAATGGCTGCCCCCTTGAAGCCCTGGCCCCCTGCTGCTGCCTTGAAGCCCCCTCCCACCCCCTTAAATCTCGCCCCGGGCCCTTAAATCATGCCCCGATAACATTAAGAGGCAGGCGGTGGGGAGATGTCCTCCTGCCCCCTTCCCTGCTAGGCTGCAAAAGACTTTAGGAAGGCTTCTGCGCGTGCGCGCGCAGAAGCCTTCCTAAAGTCTTTTGCAGCCTAGCAGGGAAGGGGGCGGGAGGACATCTCCCCGCCGCCCGTTTCCCTGCCGGTCTGCAAAAGTACTTTTACTTTTGCAAAGAACTTTGCAAAGAAGAAACAGTTCTTTGCAAAGTTCTTTGCAAAAGTAAAAGTACTTTTGCAGACCGGCAGGGAAACGGGCGGCGGGGAGATGTCCTCCCGCCCCCTTCCCTGCTAGGCTGCAAAAGACTTTAGGAAGGCTTCTGCGCGCGCACGCGCAGAAGCCTTCCTAAAGTCTTTTGCAGCCTAGCAGGGAAGGGGGCAGGAGGACATCTCCCCACCGCCTGCCTCTTAATGTTATCGGGGCATGATTTAAGGGCCCGGGGCGAGATTTAAGGGGGTGGGAGGGGGCTTCAAGGCAGCAGCAGGGGGCCAGGGCTTCAAGGGGGCAGCCATTTTTTAAAATAGGAACAGCCATCGGAGGAGCAATTTCTTCAATAATTACGGCGGCAGTGTGTGGAAAGCGCGGGAGGGGTAAGTAAAGCCCCCCCCCGCCCTTAATGGAACCCCCCACCCCAGTGCCGGACCGCAGCTCCGCGGTTCCGTGCACACCCCTACTTTGCCCAGCTTTGGCTGGTCCGCCTCCACCAGTTGTGTCCCTATCTTGACCATCAGGCTCTGGCAATGGTAACTTATGCCCTCATCATCTCTTGTTTGGATTTCTGTAAGGCGCTCTACCTAGGGTTGCCTTTGAAGACTACCCAGAAGCTTCAATTGGTCCAGAATGCAGCGGCCTGCCTACTTATGGGTGCTAGTAGACATGAAAGTGTTACACCTCTCTTGCGGTCGCTGTACTGGATACCTATTTGCTTCCAGGTCCAATTCAAAGTGCTGGTTCTTACCTTTAAAACCCTTCAGGGCTTAGAGCCTGTTTACCTTCAGGACTGCCTCTGCTGGCCAGTCCTGTCCCCTCTTGTGAGATCTTCTCAGTTTGCCCTTCTTTCAGTCCATGGTCATAGAGAGGTCCATAGTACTAGGGCCCGTGGAAGGGTTTTCTCTGTTGCTGCCCCTTCACTCTGGAACTCTCTTCCTCCCCAAGATTCAGTCTGCCTCTTCCCTTTCAGCCTTTAAAACCTTATTGAAGACATTTCTTTTCCACCAGGCATTTGCCCTTTTTATTGATTGATTTGATTGAATCTTGGATTCTATTCTTATTTTGTACACCACCATGAGTCTGTGGATTGGGCGGTATATTAAATCTTAAGCACAGAAGTTAAGCTAACCAGTTTGTGATTTCCTGGATTCCCCCTGGATCCCATTGTGAAAATGGGAGTTACATTAGCTACTTTCCAGTCCTCTGGTACAGAACCTGATTGTAGGGACAAGTTACATATTTTTGTTAGGAGATCAGCTATTTCACATTTGAGTTGCTTCAGAACTCTTAGATGGATGCCATCCTGGAGTTTTGCTTTTTCAAGACAGTTTAGAACATCCGCTCTCGTCACCTCAAATGAGCTCAGTTCTTCAGCCTCCAAGCCTGAGAAGTTCCATTCCAGAGTGGGTTTATGGCCAGTATCCTCTACCATGATGACAGATGCAAAGAACTCACTCAGTTTCTCTGCAGTCTCCTCATCCTCCTTTCATACTCTCATCATAGAATGGTCCAACTGCCTCCCTGGCAGGTTGTCTGCTTCAGATATAGTTAAATAAGTTTTTGTTGTTCTCCTAGCTATATTCTCCTCAAGCTCTCTTTTTGCATCCTTGCATTGCTTTATGTTCCTTTATGTTCTCTTAATTTGGGCAGGACTTCAATTTGCTGATGGAAATCTTCTTTCCTTTTATAGCTTCCCTGACTCAGGCATGCTGGCTTCTCCTGAACTTGGTTTATATTCCAAGTATATATACTTGAAACTTTCCTCTTTCTTGGTATATATTCCAACTGAGCTTCTATTGTTGTGGTTTTGAATAAGTTCCATGCTTTCTGGAGTGATTTGACCCTCCTGGCTTTCCCTTTCAGCTTCCTCTCCAGTCCCCTCCATATTTGAAAAGTTTCCTCTTCTGAAGTCCAATGCATCTGTGTTGGACTTGTTTGGCAATGCTCTTTTCACATATAAGCTGAATTGGATCACACTATGGTCACTGTTCCCCAGTGGTTTTACAATTCTGACATCTCACACCATGTTTAATGAATTCAGATCATTAAACAATGTTTTGTAACATAGTGAAATCTTAACAGTATCCATTCTGTGCTAAAGATTATAATGAATAATTTTATCTCACAAGGACTGGTTCTTCTGGGTGTTTTGAATGCATGAAAATTTAAAAAGTAGCAGATAAGGGAATCTGCTTTAAGCTTTCATGTCCAAGAAACAACAGTGAGGAGCATAATTAGAAGTTACTGTACATTGAGGCCTTTCTAATATTTCTCTCATTTTTATTAGTTCCAACTGTGTCTTCCCAAAAAAAGAAGAAGCACAAAAAATACAGAAGTGTTATTTCTGATATATTTGATGGGACTATCATAAGTTCAGTGCAGTGTCTGACATGTGATCGGGTAAGTGTAAGTAGAAAAAAAACATTGCTGTCACACATACCTGCAGCTCATGTGTTTCCCTATAGAAAGGATGCACATTCACTTGTTTGGGGGTGGGCGGAAAGCAGTAGAAAATGAATTGTGATTGCACTTACTCATCTAGTTTACATCACTTATTGTAAAATGTGAATAATTTCTTGGTTAGAGTAACTCAGTGAGACATCCACAGAATGTCAAGCAAGTCTGTTTCTCATTCTCAGTACCTTCTTCAGTTGAATTTTAGTCCTGACCAGCTACTGATACTTTGTACAATAATACTACCCAATGAGTAATATTAATAACCCACATGCAGTTTGCCATCTAGTGGTGTTTTTGAAGCAAAGCACTTGTACTTAGCTGCCAATAGAGTTCGTGGTAATTTTCTTATGAACTGAATATAAAATAACTAAAAATAAACTTGGCTTACTGGTCTTTTTCTTTTCTTTTTTGCTTTGGCAATAGGTATCAATTACCCATGAGACTTTCCAGGACTTGTCATTACCTATTCCAGGTAAGGAAGACCTTGCTAAGCTACATTCTGCAAGTCATCAGACCTCTCTGGTCAAGGCAGGGTCATGTGGTGAAGCGTATGCTCCTCAAGGCTGGATAGCATTTTTTGTGGAATACTTTAAAAGGTTGGTTTATTTGCAATACATACATCTATTAAATTGATGTTTCTGCTGTACTGGCAGAACACTTGCTGTTTTTTGTCAATGACGTTTCAGGTTTGTTGTCTCATGTGTTCCTAGCTGGTTTTGGGGTCCAACAGTAACCTTACAAGATTGTCTTGCTGCCTTTTTTGCCAGAGATGAACTGAAAGGTAAGAAGTTAATATTTCTAACATGTTCCCTTCTTAAACTGCTTATTAAAAGGTTGCAAAACTGTTTCTTTTTTTACCCTTTGCACATTTTAGAATTAGAAAAACATTTAGAATTAGTATTCTCCTTTTTAAATTATTGCAGAAACTTTAATTGACAACAAATATTCTCAAAGGGGGACATAAGTTAAGAAAATTCATTGGAGAAATGTTATCCTTTTTGCTATTATCCAACTTTAATTTTTTAATTAAAATTTGGGCCAACTGACCCCAAAACATAAACAGCTGGGAGGAGTGAAATTCATAATTTGATACATGTACTCCTTATGCTAAAATACTGTGACCGTTCACTGTATTATAGTTTCAGAACTGCTCTAGTGTAGGCTGTTACGAGATCTTTTCATGTTTTTATAATAATGGTTGTGCTTTTCTTACAATGTTTGCAGGTGACAATATGTACAGTTGTGAAAAGTGTAAAAAGTAAGTGATCTGCTCTTTAAATTCTTATGCCTTGATAGATGCATTTACTTGTTAAAGTAATTACATAGTAGCATTTAAATTGAGACATGTGAGCAGAATGCTTCCTCTTGTGTGCAGGGCAAGAAGTGATTTTTCACCAATCGCTTTCCCTCTGCAGTCCCCTGTGCCCTCAAAAATTTGCAAGGGACTCAGAGTCATATTTTTCGCAAGCACAGAGGACTGCAAAGAGAAGGGTAGATTATTTTTAAAAAAATCTCTGTTCCTTCCCCTACTCACTGCTCTTGTGAGTAGAAGCATTTTCATCACCATATCACCTGGATGCTACCCATCATCTACAATGGGATTATCATTGATGGGAGGGCTTGGGAAGGACATACTTTTGGGGAAAGCAGAAGGAAGGGGAGAATTGGCAAAAAGTTGCTCCTCCTCCTTTGCATAAACAAAACATTAATTAGCAAAGCAGAGTTAATCTGGATGTTGCCCCTTATTGTTTAGCCAGTGTGTCTGGAAATAGGATATTGTGCACCACCTAAGGCTTATAGCACTTCATTATTTTTCATGTTGCATCAGATTGTTCTTAGAACTAAACATACTAATTTTACTTTAGGTTGAGAAATGGAGTAAAATTCTGCAAAGTTCAACACTTTCCTGAGGTATTTTTTCCCCTAATTATGTAAATGGTGGGTGGCAATATTGATTTTACATATTAGAACATATATGTATGGGGGGGGGCTATTATAAAGGTAATGCTGTCTTCCTGGAAAACCCTTAAATCTAGTTATGCTTGCTCACTTATTCACTGCAAATGAGAAATATAAAAGAAATAAAATGAAATACTTTTTTTACAATGTTGTAGCCAGAATGTAGAATCCACTTCTGTTTGAAAGTTGCACAATTAGTATGTCTCTCTCTATATATGTACACATATATACATATACATACACACACACACACACACACACACACACACACACACACCCCTTAATGTTACAATTCAATAACATTTTGTTGAATGTGTGAACTACCTCCATTGAGAAGTATTGTGGTTGAGATGACCTCAGCTGATAGAAAGATCTATCTGTGGTTTATGGTCCATAATTGCTGTTTCACATATGTAAGTTATCTCATGATGATCTTAATGGTAATCCTGAATCCTTCCCAACATGGGTTTTGCCCCTGTGAAGTAGTCCCTTTTATAGATTGCAAGCTCTTCATAGCACACTAAAGTTTACCCCTTGTGTCATGTGCTTGTTACTCTTGGCACCAGAGTGTTCAGTCTCTCAGTTCCTTCTCCATAGCCGTTATGAATGGTTCCCTCCGTTTTAGCTCCTCTTGTCCGGTTCATGAAAAGAAAAATGTATGGTTTGCTTATTCGTTTGTATTGACCTCAGACTGTTGTCTCTCTTTTCTTTCCTTGCCCAATGGTTGGGATTTGATTCTAATGGACTGAAGGAAAGCTTCTAAGTGGTGTTCCTCTTGCTGCGGAACCCCGCCTCCTCTGACATACATGACCTTTGCTTGTTTTGTCTGGGGGGAGATCATAATATCTGCATCTTGTAGAATTTGCCTCTTTTCCCCAAAACAACTTCCCAACCAGGGAGGAGAGCTGGTCTTGTGGTAGGAAGCATGAATTGTCCCCTTTGCTAAGTAGGGTCTGCCCTGGTTGCATTTGTATGGAAGACTGCATGTTTGAGCACTGTAAGATATTCTTCTTAGGGGATGGAGCCACTCTGGGAAGAGCATCTGCATGCTTGCATGCAGAAGGTTCCAAGTTCCCTCCTTGGCATCTCCAAGACAGGGCTTCTCCCAGATACTCCTGCCTGCAACCTTGAAGAAGCCACTGCCAGGCTGTGTAGACAATACTGAGCTAGATGGACCAATGGTCTGACTCAGAAGAAGGCAGCTGCCTATGTTCCTAACTCAGAAAAGCAGAGAATGTCACTTAAGAGTTGCACTTTGTGAACAGGCCCTTTGCCTGTCAACCCCAATGCTGTGCTCTCTGTTATCGCCGACACAGTTGACGCCCACACTTTTAAAGTTGAGCTTTCTCTGAAACCTTCCTCAACTGCTTTCAGAAAGCCTTGCGATGTCTCGAAAGATAGTTGTAGACATCACAAAAAGTGCAAATAATGGAAGGACTCCCCCCGCCCCCATTCAAAACATGGGAAGGTTTTGCCATCTTCAGCTTTGTCATTGACTGCTTCGACTCGAGCACCACCTTGGACACTGGCCCAAACATCAACCTCTGCATCAAGCTTGATGCCAAGATGCGAGTCATTTTTGGTGCAGCCTCATCGACAGTTGCCTGCTCCAATGCTGGATGTCTTCTGAACACCGTCCCCGTCGACTGTTCAGGCTGTTGGTCTCCATTCATCCTCTTTGCCGGAGGTAATTGAGGTGGCTTCCACGGCTGTACTCTCGACAACTTCTACACTGGTCCTGATGTGTATCTCTGTACTCGCATCTAAATGCGTATCTGTTGGGATCTAAACCTCAACGTCTACTCCACTATGGACTCTGTTAAAGATGCAGCTATCTGATGCCTTGGAGTTTCCTAAGCATCTGCATCTCCATTTTGGGCAACTCCTCACTGCTCTCCATATTGCCTTCCTACTCAACCCTAGAAGAAACAGCTTCATTTTTCACTCCCCGCCTACTCAACGCAGGCAGCTGGACTATTGGAGCTCCCCTGGGGCCCTGGACCCACATTTCATCAGGAGACTGGGGGGATTTAAAGACCCTCTATACATGCCTTTCCCGTTGCTACCATAAGATTATGAATAGTTCTGACTTCGGAAGCTCAAGAGACTCCAATCTATTACTACTACTCCAAGGTACGCTTGTGCTTCCTGACCTGCCCTTCAAGCTTCCACTGGACCCCACTCCTATGCCACTAGCACCTTTTGACACAGTCTCTTCTACCTGTATCTTCAGACCCTTCCCGTCTGACCTCTCCTGTCAAGCTACTTACCCCCTCCACAAGCACTGTAGGTGCACCTGCTATTCTAGAAAAACATTTCTCAACTATGAGTACCCCTTTTGCTCTGACTGACACTGAATCCACACATACGGAGGACCCTTCCCCAGGCAATGATGTACCTAAAAATCTTCTCACGCTCTTGCTAAGGAGACCAAATCATACCGCATCCAGGTAGTTGAAATAGCTAGAATACTTGGCTTGGAACTCCAATCCCCAGCCCCTTTAAGGATTTGATTTTGTTGCCTCTGCTACAGCTTCTCAGTCCGCAGCACTTCCCATGCTACCTGTTCTAATTAATCGAGTAAAATCTGCTTGGGATGCTCCATCTACTACCACCGCCAAGCGACTTGAAAATTTCTACAGAATCGGATAAGCAAAATGGCGTCTGGAATGAAAACTCCTGACTAAACCAGCTGTCAGGGCTTTCATCAATCATTTGGTCTTATCACCTTCTGTCGGCCAGATGGAGGTCAGTATGTGTGCGGGGCTTGGTCCTCCTCCTAGAGGTGGGAGTCTAGGGGGTCTTCAGACCCTAAAAAGTCTGGAAAACCCTGGATGAACATCTGGAGAGACCTTTCCACAATCATCGGACTGAATGAAGAGAGGCTTTTCATCGCCTAATTACAGACGACCTGCTCTATTCCTCTTATCTTTCCTAATAAATCTCTGAGATGTCCACGGCCGTGAGTTTGGCAGATCTACGGTTTTCTTTTTGTTCTTCATTGAAAGCTCTTGCTTATCTTTTTTTGCTATCTTTACTTTGCTGGAGATCTCAGCATTCCAATGCTAACAGCTTTCAGTTTTGCCCTGTAGAGGTTTTTTTTAAAAAAATGTCTGATATCCCAGCAATTACTTATTTCTTAATTTAATATTAAACTTTAAACTACTCACAGCATTTGTTGGAGATTAGTATGGGTCCCCCCCTTCGTGAACCTCCCCCACCTCACCTTGAACTTCCCGGTATGGCTGTGAGTTTGTCAGATTTATGGTTTTCTTTTACTGTCAACTTTTGCTTATTTTCTGCTATTTTCTATTTTTGAATCTTTCTATGGACTTGACCAGAGAGCTCAGCATTCAAATGCTATCAGCTTTTAGTTTTGCTTTGAAGAATCCTTTTAAAATTTTGGAGGCTACAGCAGTTACTTATTTTATTTTGATATTTAACCTACACGTAATCTGTCAGAGATGATTGTGAACGACATCTGCAGTGGAGAAGAGGAATGGCAAAGAAGATTGGCTTGGAGAGAAAAACAGCTTTTTTATGGGTCTTTTAAAAATTGTTCTGCAATGCCCCATATTTACACATTTAACCAACTTAAGTTTTACTTACAAAGTCCCAACTGGAAAGATTCAGTTTATCTGCGTTAAGGAGGATTTGCCTGCCAGAACGATCTTCCCTGGATTTATCGTTCCTTCTGTTTGCATGGCTGACAAAGTGTTTTATGGCTAGACAATTATCTTTCTATTACTAATCATTTGAAGCTCTGACTGGGGAAATGAAATGAAAATGACTGGTGAGACCTGGCTGTTTGGCACAAGAAGAGGAGGACTGTTTTCCTATGTTTTATCTTTCTTAGTGGAATCAGGACTCCTCAGTCTTTTGTAGTTCAATACCATTGATGGAACTGCCATTCAATTACAGTTAATGTCAATTAGCATTTTGTATCGAGATCTTGACTTTACTTTGAAGAATTTCTGAACTTGTTACTCAGCTGAGATGGAGTGATGATGATTTTTTATTCTGGTGTTGCAATCGTGGTATTTTTTGCCAAATACAGGGAGGGGAAATTGGCATGGGGGGAGACTGTTAAGTGGTGTTTCACTTTAAGATAATTTAAGATGATTTTACAAAAAGGGATCTTTTAAGTATTTAAATCTTATTTAAAAGTTTATTTGCTTTAGCTATATGTCTTTTGGGTGAGTTTTATTAGAATTATCTAGTCCTTGGATAGGTAGCTACAGAGAGATTTGCGCGGAAGGATTCTAACTGAAGGAATTTTACTGTATAGAAACTTGATAACCCTTTCTTCCCAGGCATGTAAAAGTTCTGGCACTGTTCAGTCTCCCCCTCAATGAGAGAGTGTCATTGGACACTGGCTTTAAGATTTGATATTAACCCTATGTTATGTGAGTCAGCTGAGATGTTTACCAGTTTTTCTTTCTGTCTGTCTTTGTGCTGGGATAAATGAAAAGCCCGATATTTTTAGTGTGTATCTATCAGTATTTTATTTCTCTTTGCTGATATATATTTAATATAATGGAATTATCTTCCCTCTCTTACTTTTCTTTCCCCCTGAGCTTGTCCCCTGCCCTCTCCTTTCCACCTTTCCTTTCAAGGTCTCCTTTATTTTTTCCCTTGTGGCTCTTTTTCTTGAGACATTTGATTTATTTAGGGTTTCATATACAGGTTTTAACTTAGAGTATAATTAAACGAGCCGACCCGCACAGAGCATCTGTGTGCTTTGGGGCCGGCTGTTTTCCACTCCCTATCCCGCCTGCCCCGGTCTCTCCTCTCTCCCCCCTCCCCCCCCAGAACCTCACCGGGCTGCAGGCGGCCAAAAAGGTCGCCACCGCTGCCGTTCCTCCTCTCCGGCGAATAGGGAAGCCCCGCCGCCCGACTCCTTCCCGCCCATTCTGCGCCCCACTCACCCCTGCAGGCACCGCCAGGGCCAGTCTGTCCCGCTGCCTCCTGCCTCCTCCCAGCCCAGGCCGCAGCTGTGACAGCTGGGCTAGGGCTGCCGCCGCCACCACCTCGCAGCGGCCCGCAGTGGCCACCACAGCTGGGGCGGCCGCCTCCTCCTCACTGCGGCCGCCACCATTTTTCCCCACAGCTGCAGCTCAACTCAATGGCCTCCTGCCGCTCGCTCAGCCAATCCCAATGGCTCCTGACGCCCAGCCAATCCAGTGCCTCCGCTGCTCAGCCAATCCGCTGGGTTGCCGGGACGCATTCCTACAGAGGCACGTCTACAGGGATTAAATATATGGATAATATACCTTATTATTGTATTTTAATGTATCCCCTATGTTAAAAGAAAGAAAAAAGGAACAATTAACCATTAAGATTTAGGAAACTCTATATAGGGATTTAGCATTGAAATAACCTACTCAGGAACTGAGATTTTTTTAAAGATATGGTCCAGTGGCTTAAGGAACTGCTATATATCATTATGGAAGAAACAATAGTTAATGTAACTAATTTAGGGTTTAATATATATGTTTTAACTTTGAGTATAATTAAATATTATACCTCATGAATCGGCCTTTCAATTGGGGGGCTCTATATAACGGTTTAAAACGGATAACAACCTAATTAGGAATTGGGATGTTGTATGATAATCCCGATATTGCCACAGATTTTTGCCCTTTGTTTCTTTATGTTTCTCTTTTCCTTTTCATAGAGGAGATGAGATATATTAAGAATGAGGGAATTTTAAATTTAAGGCACAAGATTATTGGCACTATTTTATTATATGATAATAATAGCTTTTAAGAGACTACATACCAAGATATTTTATTTGGAATGCTCAGTGTCTGACTTTTTGGTACTCTTAAGTCTTGATTTGAACAATTAACTAGTTAGCCTTAGCTTCTAACTGAAATCAAATTTTAACTTCTAAAAATATATATATACCTTTATCATTCCTATTTCCCCCCCTCAGTAGCTTTCTTTCTTTTCATTTCCTCCTATGGGCTTTCACCAGTTGTTATGGAAACTGTATAATGATAATTGTTGAATGAACTGCTTGTTGTGATGCAAACTATCAGAAGGAAACTGAGAAGGATTACATAGGGATGTGCACAAAACCGGTTTGCCCTGTTCGGTTCAAATTCAAACCAGGAGGGGGTGGTTCGGTTTTGGTTTTGCTTGAAACTCCCCCTGGTTCAGTTCAAATTTGAACCGGTTCGGATCTCCAAAAGTGGGTGGGGTGGTAGCTGGCACCCATTGATACCTGCCACCCAAACCCCAAAGCAATTGGACCCTCGTACGATTTTTAATGAATTTTTGAATTTTATTTTTATTTTTTTCTCATAGGGGTAAATGGAACTTGAACCAGCCCATTATTCCCTATTGTGGAGCACCCATGGGTGCCAACAACCACCCAAACCCTGAAGCAATCGGACACCCCTATGATTTTTTTAATGAATATTTGAAATACATTCAATTATTTTTCTCATAGGGTATAATGGGTCCCAAACCAGCCCATATCCCCTATTGTGGAGCACCTAGGGGCACAAAAGTGGGGCCGGTGGTAGATACCCAGGGGTGCCTACCACCCACAAAGCCCCAAGGCAATCGGGCACTCCTTTTGATTATTGGTGAATTTTAAAATTATTTTGGAATTCCTCATAGGGAATAATGAGGATTACAGCAAATGTATAGCTTCACGTCAGGGGGGAAAGGGTGTCCTAGAGCAGAGTGTGGTGGGTGGTAGTTTCCAAGGTGGGCAAGGAAGCTATCAGAATTATTTGAAAGGAATTGGGCGAAAGGCTGATTTTTAAGTGATTTTTGAAGTATGTGTCTTTAAGGTTAGCAATGAGAGTGGATTCATGGTTTGTCATTGAAAATCTTATATGCTACCAAAGAATCTACACTCAGAACACTTCGGAAACAACAAAACCCAGTACCACATGGGTTAGCAACTCATGGGGGTGGTTTAAATTTACTAATCTGGAAAGGTTTAAATTTATTAATTGATTTTCCTAGAAATTACTATGTCTAAATATATAAAAGACGCTGGACACCACCTAAAACCCCAATCGCTATACTCATCAGGAAAATCTATAGAACCTAAAGGCATCAAATCCAATTTGCTCCAATTTATGGAATAACTGGATAAATTACCAAACTTTTGTACTAAAGAAATACGATTAGGAATTGAAATCTCTGGTTTATCAATAAAACACAACATTATCATCTACATACAAAATCAACTTGTGCTCAGTCCCACCTAGTGTAATACCCTTTTTATTGCCTGAGTCTCTAATAGCATAAGCCAGGGGTTCGAACACCATTTGGGCAGCGGGGAGAGGAGATAGATGACATCCCTGATGTGTGTTCTAGCCTAACTGAAGGGGAAAATAGCCCATTGGTGATTCATGAATAAGGAGCCATATATAGCATACTAACCCAAGTCAGAAAACATGAAGATAAACAGGTTATTTATACCTGTTAACACTCCTATTAACTATTATAAAAGCCAGTTAATATAAAGGCCCACAAAAATAAAGGGCCTTGGTGCCAGGAAAAAAACAAACTGTGCCAATCGTCTCCCTACAGAGAGTGTTCCACAGGCAGGCTTCACTACAGAGAAGGGCCTATCACAGATCCTCACCTACTGCACCTCTGAGGTGTGGCTTCCTCAGAACATGGCTTCCAACGCAGATATTAGCATCCAGACAGGCTGACAGAAAGTGGTGTTCCTTGGGGCATCTTGGTCCTAAGCTTTTCAATGCTTTATGGACCAGCACCCTGAATGAGCCTTGAACCAGACTAAAAACTAGTTTTGTTCACTAGAGAGTGTCTTTTTCCATATGATTGGTCCTAGGTAGCATAAAATACACAGGTTACTAATTGTACTTTCAAAACTATTTTCAGAGGCAGTTCTATGTACAGTGCAATCTAATTGGGATGTTACCAGAACATAGATGATTGGAGGAAAGGGTGGGGCAGGTGAAGTAGGAACTTCTTATTTGGAACACTTTTAAGTTAATTTGAGGCTTGATGTGATAGTGTTTGGAAAAAGCCACAACATGTAGGAGATGCTGACAAAATAGGACTGTTCCACACATTAATTTTCTGTAAAGAAATATATGCTAGTAAGGAATAGGGAAATGTACATAGTTTAATTTGTGAAAAGCACACCACTTGCACATTCCCCAGGAATATACATCAAGCAAAATAGGTGTCTTGACTTCATTTGTGACCAGGTATGTGTGTTCCTACAGTAGCACATGTAGGAATAGTACCTACAGTAGTATCAGTCTATGTAGTAACATCCCCAGTTGTGAAGTGGCCTTGTATATTAACTAATCACTATCTGCTACAAAAGAAAGTCCATCTTGCATATAGGGAGCCCTGTAGAACTTGATTATATTTAAGAGAAGCCAGTATGGGGCACTTTCAGTGTCATAAAATAAATTAAGTAATTTAATACTAAAAGGTAAGTGTAACTAGTTTTCAAACGTGTCTGTCTATTTTTATTTCGCAGATACTATGTATTCATCTCAAAAGGTTCAGGCATGAGCTTATGTTTTCCACAAAAATTGGTACTCATGTATCCTTTCCCTTAGAAGGGCTTGATCTTCAGCCTTTTCTTGCTAAGGACAGTCCAGCTCAAATTGTGATATATGATCTCTTATCCGTTATCTGCCACCATGGAACTGCCAGTAGTGAGTACATGCTCTATACATTTTCTTCCAGGCTGTTCTGTATGTTTGCATGCAAAATTTGATTTCAGTAGTGTTACCAGATGTGCTCAAAGTGCAGTAGTAACCAGGCTTTGTGACAATGCTTTGCTCAAAGTGGGGGGAATTAACTCCAATGAGTGCAAACTTGCATACAGCTATATGGTAAAGTACCAGAGAAAGTTGATATGGATACACTAGAACTTAAAATAGGCAAGAGATAAAGAACACAGACATGTGCCTTAAAAACAAAGAGTTGGTTTATTGAGGGGTAATAGTAGTACAGAATAAGAAAGGGGTAATTTAAATGAGATTAGTCGTATGTGGCAAACTTTTAAAAGCTATGGTTGGGGGGCGGGGCGGGGAATAAGTTTGCTATGAGAATGACCTTAGCAGACAATGGTCTTCTCATAAGGAGTTAGCAGACTCTCTGGTAATGACTTACATCAACCATTTCATAGTGCTAAGGGAGAAGGGAATAGATGTTTTGAGTGATGTTCAAAGAAAGAGATAGAACAAAGATACTTTTCATAGTGATCTAGGTACGGGTAGTCTGTCCAGGCTGTGTGAGTGTAAGGAGCCTTCCCTGACCCTCTGACCAATGCTCTGACCAAACAAGGGTCTTATAGTGCAAAACATAGCCTGCAGGCATGATTTGATGGGGACTATAGTAATTTCAATGCTTGTTCCGTGTAAGGTGTGTGATTCTATATCGGTCATACATTCTGTGTGTTAACACTCAGATGTTACCCTTAAACAAGAGTTTCTCAACACATGCTTTGCTACAAATAGTCTGAATAGAAATGCCAGCGGTAGGGATCTCTCATGTGAAATGAAACGGGGTGGGGGGAGGGAATAAAATATCCTTGAGAGTTGCCTTATGCACAGAGGCTCATTAAGAGAGAAGGAAGCCCGCATTCCGTAACCTTTTGTAGACTACCGGAGGAGTTTATCATTGCTTCCTCCCACACAGTATGAGATTATGCCTTTCAGCATCTTCCTATATCACTGCTGCCAGATATCGGTGTTTCCTGTAGTCTGGGAAACATACCAGCGGGGATACGAACCGGCAACCATCTGCTTGTTAGTCAGATATTTCCCTACTGCACCACTTAAGGTGGTATGTTTAATGTACTGGTATCTATTTTGCTTTGCAATTCTTAAACTGAACATTCTCTAATTGTTCTTGAATTTAGATGGACATTATATAGCTTATTGTCGGAATAACTTAAATAATCGATGGTATGAATTTGATGATCAGAGTGTCACAGAAGTAACAGAATCAACTGTCGAAAATGCAGAAGCTTATGTTCTTTTCTACAGGTAAGAAGAAAGTAACAGTGCTTGGAAATCTTGTTTAGGCTACATTTCTTGTAGGCATTAAATACTATTTAATAGCAACCATGAAGTGCTAAATTTGGTCTATATTAATTTGAAGAAGTCATAGAATTTTAGAGTTGGAAGGACCTTGGAAGTCTTACAGTCCAATCCTATGCTCAGAACAGGAAACAGCCACAGCATATTACAGATGGTTGTCCAGCCTCTCTTTAGAAACCTCGAGTGAAGGAAAGACTATTGCAGCTTGAGACAGACTATTCCACTGTTAGGAGATTCATTCTAATGTCTGGCCTGATTCTGCTTCAGTGTAATTTACTGTGTAAATTCAACTCATTGCCCAAGAATTTACTAGAGTTTTCTTTTTCTTTTTAATCAAATGCAGTTGTGACCCAAGATAGATAACTTGGCTACTTAAGGGATTCCTCATCAGCAATTTAGTGTACTTTCCTTTGTAGTGTTCACAACTTATCATATTGGCTTTATCTTTGGCCACATTTCAAGGGACTCCTCCTTGTCCAAGCTTTCCTTCCAATATTTCCCCCACCCTAAACATTCTCCTTTCTTTCTTGGAACTTATTGAACCATTTCCCTTACTTCAACGACTATAAAAGTATACCCAAGGCTACATTCTTCCCAGTATGCATCTCTTTCTGCTAGAAGTTGTGTACTAGAAAAGCTTTGATATTTAATCTTAATGTAGTAATCTGAAGATTATCAGATGATTGTGGAGGCTTCTCTGGCATCACTGTATTTTTGTGTAAAACAGAAGATAAGACAAAACAGCAAATTTCCAAATGTCTTGTGTTATCCCGTTCTAATACATTGTAACACTATGGACAGAGAGTAATAAAATCTCCACATAGAGATTTTATTACTCTCACAGCAGTAGATGTGAATGCTTTGCATAGATCACTTTGTACTGATAGCTTATGCTCCCTCATTTTAATTCATAGGAGGATGTGGACAGGAAGGATTCTAGAGTCTGGTAAAATGCAATTGCAACAGAAGGAATTGTTCACATCTCAACAGCTGAGAGCTAGAGAAACAAGGGGGTTCACTGTAGTAGCTTAAAACTCCTCAGTTCCTATGGCCGAGTTCTTCTTGAAACATGAACAAGGTCAGGAGAAAAGGTTATTCCGATTTTAAGTGCAAAAATTCTATAAATGGTACAGTAAATTCAGGTTTTGCACGTAAAATTTGCAGAAAACTTGTATATCGGACTAAATGCATTATTGGAGAAGCTATATGATTTGTTCTGAAGCATTAGAGCCAGAAACAGACTACAAATGATCAGCATTTGATGAACTGAGGGACAACCTTTGTAATTCATGGTAATCGCCCTTATTCAGAATTTTATACTATAATGTATGTGGATCAGATTCTTCAGTTAAAATGAATGGATCTCCCATGAGCTCAAGAATACCATGAGAATTTAGATGTGTACACATATCATGGTGATCGTGGAATGTTACCTCCTTAGGTGACAAATACAAGTTAAAATACCTCTGGTTTTTCTAACTAGAAGGCACAAAAAACCTATTCAGACAATACATAGTACATGCATACTGGTGTCTATACACATGTACATGCTTTCATTTTAAAAAAACAACTTCAAATGCATGGTACAGACAGGAAGTCTATTACTGTATGTGCATTGAACATATATGAATGACAGTATATGCATACAGATCTGTACATGTGTACACTACAAGACTGTGCATGCGTTGAACATTGTGAGTAGGGCAATTTTTTTAAAAATTGGCAACTCTTTCCAGTGAACCAAAAATATCACATTGCACATCCTGTGTCAACAGCCATATTTAAATTAAAATTACTTATTTACAGATATACAGAGCACTGTGAACCTCAAGAATTTCATATTGGCATAATGGATGTTTTAGTTGGGTGCCTCAAGATGTTTTTATACGAATCTTTATTTTCTTCACATAGGTTGGAATAGGATCATCATCTTATGATATGATTATTCTTGACAGTGTTAACTAATGTTTTTGATGTTGTGTCATTTAATTATTTGTAATAGAAAAAGCAATGAAGAAGCTAAAAAGGAGAGACAGAGGGTATCAAGCCTTAATGTAATGGAACCAAGCCTTCTCCAATTCTATATTTCACGACAGTGGCTGAATAAATTCAGGACTTTTGCAGAGCCAGGACCCATTTCAAATAATGATTTCCTCTGTATGCATGGAGGTGAGAATACAATTATGTAAATTACACATGTGAAGATGAAAGCTCATTTTTGTACCCTGGGACAATAAATCCTTATCTTTTTGCTTAGCTATAACTATGTGGCAGAGATGGTTTATTCTTATACTACCTTATTTTTTTAATCATTGTATTTCTGTAGTTCCTCAAACAGCTCTGTCTAAGCTGCATAAAAATAATTTAAAACAAGGCTAAATTAAATAATTGAAACAAGTCTTTACTTACCTAGTTAAGTAAAGACTTGACCATTTCACATGACATTGAGAAGCCTGTTCAAAGCATTAGCTTTACTTACTCTCTCATGGACAGCCATAGCCAAGGTTCCTTCTATGTCCTAATAGTGGTAGAAACAAATTCTGTTAAGCTTAACGTTTTGAGGCACACATCACTCAAATGTGAAGTGGGAGTTTGCAATTCTGAACCATTAACCACAGATATAAACTCTGTGTCGCTTACTAGTTGATGGAGATCAACAGTTATTTGCTTAATGAGCCATCTGACTAGTATTTAGGTGTTTAGTATCTAAGGTTCTAAGTATAAGGTTCCTAAGGCTGCACCTTTCTGCAGCTTGGGTTCTAAGAGAAATAGTCTGCACTGCCTAATAGCAGGTTATTTGCTGTTTAAAATTCACACATTTTTCAGTCTTTCTTTTCCTTTGTTCTTTCAATACTGTTTCAGTCCCTGACAAAAACATTGTACCTAACTTCATTTAAATTCTTTAAAAGCTCTTGTATTCTTTAAAAAAAAATCAATGGGAAAATGATCATGCCCACTGATTTAAGGAATATTGTAAAGAGGTGGTCATGGTTGGTTAGGTGATGGAATACAAAACACTGTTGCTGTATCTCTAGGTTGGAGAAATTCCAAATAAAGGAGTTGCAGGGATTTCTGTGAATTAGATCCTTTATTCTTCAGTCATCCCAACTTGAATTGGGAGGCAGTAGTGACCCTTTAAAAAAAATAAATCCCGTTGCATTTAAAGTAGGCTATTTAGCAGAATGATCTTTTCTCTAAAATAAAACAGTTCATTGGCTCAGAACTTCTCCAGTTTGTCCCTTGCTCAACAAACAAGCCATTAATGCCTGAAAGTTGGCTTTGATTTCTACTTAGAAACCACTAAAGCAGAAAATTCCCCTAATGGTTCTTAGTGACACATTCAAGACAAGCCAATCAGTTTGATTAATTATGATAAGTACTTAAGCAGCATCTCTAGTTTTCAAGGAACTAGAAAAGAGTGGCTTGATAGCATTTTTAAGGTTGGTTCACACATGCATTTATATTGCTTGATTTCTCTACATTTGATTACTGGGTGGAAAGTGTCCAGAATTTACAACATCAGTCACGCCAAAACATCCACGATTGAAGTCAGTTAACTGACTGAGTGAAGGTATGTTGGCTCAGAAGTGTGGCATGTTTGCTTTCAATACCTGTCTTGAGATTGAAGGTATACATTGTGGGCATTAATTTTGCACTTAAAAATGGAAAACTAGTACAATCAGTTCACCTATTTTTGAGGGGGCCACGAAAGATGTGAAGCAGATTGTGATGAGATGGTTAACAAAAGCAGCTGTTAGACATCTAAGCAAACCCTGCAAGTCATTTTCAGAAACGTAAGGTTGCTAATGAGCTGGATCTGAGTGCTGATCAGCAGCTTGGTATCAGAGTAGTTTCCAGTCATATAAGGGGTTTTTCTACACTCTCCTTTCTAGCAGTTGTCTCCTATGTTTCCCAAGAATCATCTCACAAAGGTTGGGAGACTGACTAGAGCAGGTTTGGCTGGAGTGGGCAGGGCTGTAACTGGGGATGGGGAAGTGTCAGGAGGAGATGCAGAAATCAGTGGTGTATGTGAGGGTGTTTAGATGCAAGCAAAACCTTGTTTCTGTTTTGAAATGTGATACTGGTTGACAAATTCAGATAATACTTTGTAATAAGTTTGGGTCAGAATTACATTTTAGGTTAATATATAATATTATTTATCCACTTCATTTATTTTTCCTGACAACTTGGGCTGTTTAACTTGTAGAAGATATTTTAATATTTTTATTGTAATTTGCAACTGTATTCTGAAGAAAAGCCTTTTGAACCATGTGAGTTCAGTTATGTAACATGTACTGGAAACCTGTTTGGAATGGTAAAAATATTCAAGCAAGACATCTTCATTATTTCCACAGGAGTTCCTCCACACAAGGCTAATGCTATAGAGGATCTAGTAGTAATGCTACCTCAAAACATATGGGAAAACTTGTACAGCAGGTAAGTTTCTGGTTATAAGGTGAAACTGAATGCTTTTGATGTTTTTTCTGTGTAACAAGGAAATCAGTAAAGCTACAGAATTGTATGAAACTGGCTGCCATCCAAATAAGCACTGCATTCAAGGACAAAATCTTTGTTATGCACAGTAGGCTTCAGAGGGCAACAGAAATTACTGCTATGCTGTTGTGCAAGTGAAGGAAGGGACAATTTTTGGCAGACTTGTTTTTTTTAGTTATTCACATGATCGGGCTGGCGGGGGGGGGGCTGCACAGTCCTTACCCCCACCCTGACAAGTGAACATTCCCTGCTGGGAGCGCTGACTGTGCTCACACATACCTGCTCTTGGGAGGCTGGTCCTGGCCCCTGGGTATCCCACAGTGTGCTGCCTGCCGAGCATGGTACATTGGGGGAATCCCCCAGGAGACAGGCACTCTAGGCTCCCATTTCTGTGACCACGTGGGTTGAAAGCAGCCTGCACGGTCACATGATCCCAGAGCCTGGGTTAAGGGAGCACTTGCTCCCTTAATCCTGGCTAAAAAGCAAGGTAGGGATGTGCACAGAACCGGGTGGGGGTGGTTTGAAGGCAGAAAGCAGAGGGGGTGCATCTTTAAGAGTGGGGGGGTGCACTTACTCCTCACTCCGCTTTCCCCCCGCCAACGCTCCATTTTCTTAAAGTCCATCGAGGCAGCAGCATAGGCTTCCTGCCGCCCTGTTGCTCTCTTTACCAGAAGTAACCGGATGTATCTGATGAGCCTGTGCGTGCCAGGCACAGGCACGTGCCTGCGACATGTACACACACTCCTGTGCCTGATTCTTCTGGTTATTTCCAGTAAAGGGGGCAACAGGGTGGCAGAGAGGTATGCTGCCGCCCCAATGGACTTTAATAGCAATAGCACTTACATTTATATACCGCTCTATAGCTGGAAGCTCTCTAAGCGGTTTACAATGATTTTAGCATATTGCCCCCAACATTCTGGGTACTCATTTTACCGACCTCGGAAGGATGGAAGGCTGAGTCAACCTTGAGCCCCTGGTCAGGATCGAACTTGTAACCTTCTGGTTACAGGGCGGCAGTTTTACCACTGCGCCACCAGGGGCTCTTTAAGAAAATGGAGCACTGGTGGGGGGAAAGTGGAGGGAGGGGTAAGTGCACCCTCCCCCACCCTTAAAGATGCACTCCTCTGCCTTCGAATCGGCGGAACCGCTTGCTGTTTGAACTGGTTAGGAGGCCCATAAAAGTTCTCCAAACTGGTTCCGTGCACATCCCTAAATCCAGGCTAGATGGCGCTGCCACACCAGGATTGAGCCTGATCCTAGCGATTCTCATGTGCTGCGTAACCCAGGCTGGGTTTCCCTATCCTTGGCTGTACATTGCATGAGAACAGCCTCCGCTTCTTTATAGATTGTCAGCCCTTTGGGGTCAAGGAACCAACTTTTTTTGCAATTGGAAAATAGACCTCCCCCCCTTTGAATCTTTTGCCCTAATAATCTTTTAAAATTGTTTCATAATAGCTTACTTGCAAGTATTAACTTCCCTACTTCTAAAACACTAGGTTTGAGCTGCTGAAGGATGAACCCAAAACCTACATGAGATACCTTTTAATGTATTGAGGTTTTTGTCAAAACCCTTGCATTTAGCACAAACAAAGCATGGCTGAGAGTTGCTATTGGTAATGCATAAGATGGTAGTGTGATCTGTTGCCATTCATGAGCCTGGGTTATGTGTCTGCATAGGACCTTGCAGGTGGAATATCCAAGCTTCTCGTAGCACTCATGCACTTCCCCTCATACTCAGCGTGACTATTTATTTTGATGGTTGGAGCACCATTCCTTCTGTTCCTTTCCGACTGCTGAAGCATTCACCTTGTCGACTAGGGCTCCTTGGTTGTATTGGTCCCGATAGATGAAGAAATAATTGATATGAAATACTATTGATCGCTGACTGTTTTTTTAATTAATCTTCTTCTGCTGCTGCTGAATGGACTGATTTGTTAGAGAATTTGTAAGTTTACCCAGATTGGCTCGGCTAGTTTCTTGTTTCTGTGTCTTAATGGACATTAGATTTTTAAGAAGTATAAAAATTGTGGGAGAAAATTGCCCTTGGCGGATCAGCATGGTTCCTGCTTGCTCTTTTTAGGCAGCAATCGTAATACCAGGACCTGCCTAATTTGCATGTCCCTTTCTCGCCAGACCCTGAAAAACCTCGCACTTTGACTCTGGGTGGCATTGTATAAGCAAGCACTTGGTCCCCCGACTCTAATGCTCCGATGTGGATGCAATCTCCACATCCACCATTGTTGAGATCGATCTCTGTGTTGATGCTGGCTGGTACATCGGTTTTGGTTTCCATCTCGAGACTGGCATCGGGGGAGCATGTATTCAAACACCTTGCGGAGGTTTCGAAAGACTTTGCTCCAGGGAGTCACCACAAAAAGCATAAGAAAAAGAAGAGATTATTGGATAAGGATCGACATTCTGATTTGCCAGTGCAAAAGCTTATATCTCTTGAGTTGACGAAGCCTTCTTGCTCTGTACACCGACCCCATTGAGTTCAGGCGTTGGTGGCACAGATGTCTCTGTTGTTGACACTGAAGTGCACATCGATATCAACCTTGTTGTCGGAATCATCTGCATTGACTAAGCCACAGTCTCTGCTGCTGGTTCCACAGTGACATTTGACATTGACCATGGCACCGATGGATCGGGCCTTGGACTCAGTTCTGATGTCAACTGAGACTGTGCTGCGATGGTTGTCTGTTAGATCCATCAACATCACTGGCGTCATAAGCCCTATCGCAGGGCCAGCTTGATGTCTATTATTGACATCTAGGCAGAAGTCATTGCAGGGGAAGACCTTAATCAAGTGACTACCCACTCTCCTTGCTTGATGCTTCAGAAAGCACCCATTCGGCTTCAGCACTTGGAGATTTCCTTAGCCACAGCCTTAATGTGAAATACAATATTGGGGAGGGTGTTATTCCCATTCAGAAAACTCCCTCAATGTCTCCATTTAAAACTCATTCCCCAAGAGACATTCAATACCTGGATCACACCCCTACTTTGAGGGGTGAACATTTGCTCAGTGCTCACACAGTTTTGACTGTTCAGTTACTGGAGTTGCCCTGCTTCTCTGCGGTGCTTTCATCATCATTCCGATCATAGCAGACCATTGTGAATCCAGGAATATCTCTGCACTGTGTCTCCAAGCCTGCCATATGACTATGAGGACTCCTGTTTGTGTAAGTCAGAGAAATCTGCTTCATTAAATATGATGAGAGCTGAGAGTGGTGTGCAACATAATCACAGCATGGGGCTCTCTTCACCTCGAGCAAAAAGAGGACACTCTGTTTAAAATCCCTCCAGTGTTACTGGATCTTCTACATTACAGCCTATCCTTCCTTCAGCTGTTTCTCAGGTACCACCTATTCCAGCCAAGCCTATATAGGTAGCCTCTGTCAGCAGTGACCATGATCAAGGGACAAGTAGTTCAGATGTTTTGGTTCAGCTAATTCGAGAGGAACCTAGTCTCCTCAGAGGAGGATTATACATATTCCTCTGATTCCGATGTGGAGTCTGCAACAACAGAACACCCTTCTGATCAATTTCTGGATGAGACTGTCCCACTAGGCCTTCCATCTCTCCTTCTGAGGAGTTGAAGGTTTACCGTGCAGGTATTGGAGATGGCTGTGGTTTGGGGTCTGGAGTTACAATAGCAAACTTCTAAGATTAAAGACCCTGTATGATTTCATGGCATCTCAATCTGCTCACCTTGTTGCTCTACCTATGCTTCCATTAATTACAAAAAGTGGCACAATCTGCATGGGAACCAACATCTAAAAGGTTAGAAAGTTTATACCAGGTGTAAGATGAAGAAAGGTCTTTCCGCTTGAAACATCCAATGCCAAATTCATTAGTTATAGACTGTGCTACCTCAAGCAAACTGGTAGGCGGCCCTCTGCTCCAGTGGACAAGGAAGTCTGCAAGATTGATACCATGAGTAGGAGAGTTACTGCATGTCTCTCCATAAATGTTGCAAACTATATGGCCTGTCTGGCAAAATTGTATCCAGTTTGGGATGCCTGGCAGCAGGACATAAAGAACTTCCCAGAGGAATTCCATCAAAGTTGACACGCTTTGGCTAAGTCCATGAACATTATACGCCAGCATTTTAGCACGGCAAAGCACTTTGAGACAGAGTCACATACACTGACATCTATAGTTTCTCTGAGAAGGCATGCATGGTTGTGCTTGACAAACATGCAGCCGGACATGAAAGAAAAAATTGAAAGCCTTGTCTTTGATGGGAAGGGCTTGTTTTAGGACAAGAAACTGACAATACTATGAGAAAACTTAAGAAGTCAAAGTATACTGCTAAGACATTCACGTCTTCTACCACCCAATCTTAGTCACCATGCAGGAATAAGTCCTTTAATGGGCAGCATCAATTCTACAAACCCCCAGAACTGAGAGATTACAAGTGGACCTAATGCCTGTACCAAAGAAGGGCTTACACTCCTAAAGGAAAATGGCAGAAAGGCTCCATGCCAAACAACTGGAGCCTAATAAACAGCATCTTTGATTAGTTGATTGCTCCACCAAATTCCATTCAAACTTCCACCTCTATAAAACTGGCAAGCTATGCACCTGCATGGCAAAACACAACATCAGGTGTGTGGGTCCTGCACATTGTCTATACTGGTTATCCTGCAATGCAGTGCTACTATCCAATATGCATGTTTAAGGATCCGCACTATCCAATTATGGTTCCTCTCTGTATTCCAGCACAATATAGACAGCAGATGAACCTGCTAATCCCTTTGTTGGTTCTACACTCCCTGCATTGGTGGAATCTGGAAAGAAACCTTCTGGAAGGAGTCCTGTTCAAGATTCCTACCCAGGTTGGAGCCCCCATTGTGGGACATGCAAAACACAGGGGATATGGACTCTTCAACACAGGAAGTTGCACATAATTTTCCTGGGTTAGCTGTGTTCCAGGTGTTAAAATCCTATCTCTGCTTCAGGGAAGGATAGTTCAGATAGAACTAGACAATACCACGGCCATTGCCTGTATAAACAAACAAGGGGGTCCTGTTTCCTGTTCCTTCTGCACCTTAAGTGTCCAGTTGTGGAACTGGTGCATTGCTAATCAAATTTACCCAATTGCACTGCACATAAAAGAACAAAGAATACTCTGGTGGACAATTTAAACAGGACAGCAGTGGGTTTATACCACATGAATGGGAGATTCATCAGAAATATTTAAGAAAGATATTCAGCTCCTGAGGGCATCCGTCATTGGATCTGTTCGCAATGGAAGAGCACACTCAGACAGTCGACACGCTGATACTGGCACCTGCCTCAGTGTCCGGATCTACTGTCACAAGACGGGTCAAATTCTGCATCCCAATCTAAAGATGCTAAAGCTGACAGCTTGGGAGGATTGGCTCCTAGATAGAATAATCTTAAACTAGAGAAAAGTCTCCACTAGGTGTAATTATGCTTATGAGTGGAAGAGATTTAAATTATATGCAGGTGTACAAGGTTTTACACCTGAAGATGCACCAGTTAGAGAAATACTATTATATTTAACAAGCCTAAAGTGCAGTGGATTGGCCAATGTTTCCTTGAAGGTCCACTTGTTGGCAGAACTGTGTTTTCTTATCTAGATTGCAAAAGATTCCTGAAGGAGTTAAATAATCTATATCCCCTGGTTAGACAACCAATTGAACAGTGGAGTCTTTCATTCATTCTTGTGATTCTGATGGAGCCACTTTTTGAACTAATGGCAACTGTTTGCTTGAAACTGATTACATTAAAGAACATTCTAGTGGCCATTACTACAGCCAAGAGTTAGTGAGTTAACGGCTTTGAGAATTAATTCACCTTATACTAGACTTTTATCCTGACAAAGTGCTCATGTGAATGGACCCCTTGTTCCATTTTAAAGTACTATCATTTTTTTCACCTGAATCAGGATTTAGTGCTGCCTACACCCCCCCCCCCCCAAAAACACCCTACTACGCCTTTGGAGACATATTCACATGCATTGGATAATTGGAGGTCACTACTATTTTCCTTGGATAGAACTAGGGGCTTTTGTAAGAGTAATCAACCTTTTCTATAAGGGCAAGCCTATATCAAGGCAACAACTATCCCATTGGTTGGTAGAACTAATATCTTTAGCACACAAAGTTCAAAAGGCAAACCCATCATGTACAAATAGAGCACACTCTACAAGAGTGTATTCTGCCTCTGCAGCACATCTCCTAGGTATCCTAACAAATGAAAATTGTATAGCGGCCACGTCGTTGTCAGAGCTGCCTTTTGTAAAACATTATACCTACATTCTGCCTGGGAAAGCTTGTTAAACAGGCTTATGAATGGCAACAGATCATCCTACAGATAAACAGCTTGCTTACCTTTAATTTTTGATCTGTAAGTGAACCATTGACATTCATAAGACCCACTCATCCTCCCTGTAGCACACAAGTATTTGTGTAAATTAAAGTGTGCCGTTGAGTTGGTGTCTACTCCTGGTAACCACAGAGCCTTGTGGTTGTCTTTGGTAGAATACAAGAGGGGTTTACCATTGCCATCTCCTGTACAGATGCCTTTCAGCATCTCCCTATGTTGCTGCTACCCAATATAGGTGTTTCCCATAGTCTGGGAAACATACCAGCGGGGATTCGAACTGGCAACCTCTGGCTTGCTCGTCAAGTCACTTCCCCGCTGCGCCATTAGGTGGCACAGTATGTGTGTAGAAGGACATTAATATTTGCTCTCAAGAAGACTCTGTGGGTTGATAGTCTGATAGCAGTCATCCAGGAACTTAAGGAATGGCGCTCCAACCACCAAAATAAACGGTCACGCTGAGCGTGAGGGGTGGTGCGTAAGTGCCACAAGGAGCTTGGAAATTCCACCCACGAGGTCCTGCACAGGGACAGAAGCCAGGCTTATGAATTCAACAGATAAGTTATAGATCAAAAATTACAGGTGAGCAACCTTTCGCTCTCTGCTTAGAATCCTTAATTCCAGCTCTGCCTTTGAGAGAGAGAGAGAGTTGAAAATATGACCGCAACAAAGATTGGGGATAAGGAAATAGAAGTGCAAAGGAATTTAAGTTCAACATTCATGTGTAGAAATTTTTTTTACAAGAGCTTGTATGATGGTTTTTATAATTGAGGTGAATGGTATCTTGTCAAGGCTGTTAACCTTGCTTGATAGTATCTCAACAGAGCTTGGGAAGCCTTATTAAAAAAAATTACAACTTTTAAAACCTTCCATAAGGAAAGGAAACTTACTGAAGTATTTCATCACCCTTTTAAGAGAACATTTTAAATTAGGTAACCAAAGAGGACTTTAAAAAAGAAAAGAAAAAAGTGCTGTTTTTGCAATTAAAAGTAAGTCCAGGACAGGGGGAATTTCTCAGTGACTCCATGAATTTATCAGTCATGGTATCCTGGAATGAGAGTGAAGAGTACTATTTTACAGGGCCTGTTTGTTCCTTTAGGATAGTTTATTTATTTATTTATTTATTTATACATTTTATATCCCACTCTTCCTCCCAGGAGCCCAGAGCAGTGTACAACATACTTAAGTTTCTCCTTACAACAACCCTGTGATGTAGGTTAGGCAGAGAGAGACGTGACTGGCCCAGAGTCACCCAGCAAGTATCATGGCTGAATGGGGATTTGAACTTGAGTCTCCCCAGTCCTAGTCCAGCACTCTAACCACTACACCACACTGGCTCTCTAATACCAGAAGGTAGTGCTGGGGAACTCAGCACCTTGGTTGTTGATCTATGACACCTAGAAAGGCATGCATGTCCTGAATTGGCGCCCCAAGACTGTGAAGGGATGGACATGGGCTTAACAAATCTGGGCAAGACAGAGGCTTTCCTATCAAGAGAACCATTGATGCAGAAACTGTATATCAGCCTGGTTTAGATGGGCTCGACTCCCCTTGAAGGTTAAGATTCACAGTTTGGAAATGCTCCTAGACCTGGCTTTAGACCTGAATGTTCAGGTTTCTGCTGTGGCTCAAGAAAACTTTGCCCAGCTTGGCTGGTGCTCCAGATGCCTCCTGTCTGAGTCAAACCTTGTTCTTAGAACAATAAAAAGTTATTGATAGTCATCAATGCACCTAGGCAATATTTTGAAAGGTTTTTTTTTTAAAATTGACTGTTAGAATATTCTGACAGCACAACTATGTCATGCCTACTCAGAATTTAGTCCCACTGAGTTCAGTGAGACACCCCCAGATAAATGTGCATGTGATTGCAGCCTGAGTGAGTATAAAATTCTAAAATTATTGCAAAAACTTTTAATTGCTTTAAAACTGAGAAAAGCTTTAGTTCTTTCTCTCAATGAAAGGCTAAAAATTGATGTAGCTGTATGTTAAATTGATAAATTCTATACTCAGAAAGTAGGCAAATATCAGTCTTTGTGAAAATATAACTTATTAAATTTCAGAATGAAAAAACTGAAACAAATCTGAATCTAGGGTTTTCTTGCTAGATTACATACAGGGTTTTTAAAAATAGTTCTTCAACTTACACCAAAAAATGCCTTTAAATGCCTTTTCCCCACAAATATAAAGAAAGCAACTCAGACATTTGAGTGTGAGCCACAGCTATGCATCAGCTGAGGCTTCTTCAACAGTTCTCACGGAATTATGCAATGATGGGAGGAAACTGAACATGAATGGACACAGAGCTCAGCTAAATGGTACAGCTACCCCTTGATCCTGCTCCTGAGCATTAGGTCCAGTTAGTAACCTTCTTATTTGGTTTCCACATAAACTTTAAAATGTCATGCTGCTTTGTTTTCAGTTATTTCACCCTGCTTGATATTGCACAGATTTTCATTTTATTTGCTTTTGTATATGTTTGGAGCATGTAAGATGATCTCTTATCCTGTGCTCCTCTCATTGAACTCATTAACTGCCCAGAGACTAAAGTTTGGGCGGTATATAAATGTGATGAATGAATGAATGAATAAATAAATAAATAAAATAAACTAACTTGAAATGATAATAGCAGGCTAAACGGCTTATGTTATAAACTCTATAGTACTTGTGTGTTCAGGTCTACCTAAATTCCAAGTAAGCTTTATGGGGATTATGCAATTTGTCAAAAGCAGAGTTGCTCAAAACGTAATGCAAACATACTACCAGGATTGAAGAATGGTGAATTCAGAGTTAGTAGGCTATCGCCTCATTCACCTTTTTAGCATCTTATTGAAAAGCGCATGCTTTCCTTTCAAGTAAGGTTCTAAAATGAGTTCAGTATTCTACATTTGGCTTTATGGCTGACCCCGTGGCAGTAGGGACCATTCACATTTAATATGTGTCCTCAACAGCCAGTTACTCTATGATGACTTTGTGTTAGAGAGCGGTGGAAAGCAGCAGTACTGACAGCCGCTGTGAAAATATATCAAGTGCTGGAATACTGTAACTAAAGTACACAATGTATTTATAGTTTTATTTCACTTTTATAAACATTGAAAATGCCGAAGTGCAATCATTGACATACCATTTCACTTATTCTACCTACAATATTTTTAAAGCTAAGCTCCATGGTAAGTAAAATCATGTGGGAAGAGCCTTTCCTGGAGGGCAGCAGTGTCGAATGCAGATGGGGGTACCTATTCGGATGTATCACCCTCTTGCCTGTAGGGAGCTAACATACCTGATCTAACTCTTCCCAAAGTATGTGAAGTTCCGTGTACATAGGTGGTGTTGTTTTTAAAAAGAAGGATGTTAAAAATACTTCCCTCTGACTGCAATAAGTGGTGGTACAATTCCATAGAAAACATTGTTAGACCATTAGTCCATCCAGTCAAGTGTTGTCTACACTGACTGGCAATGGCTCTCCAGGGTGTCTCTCCTCACATTATTTGAAGATGTCAGGGACTGAACCAGAGATCTTCTGCATGCCAATCATGTGCTCTCCCTTTGAGAATACAGCCCCCCCCCCACAACCTCCCTCCCTTCCAGTTAAAAAATGGAGGGGGGGGGACACTCTGCCATGTAATTTCGTATAACATGTGGTTCTCTTGACTAGGTATTATTCTGCTTTTATTAATGTTTTGATTTTTTACTTTTGTCATACAAAATAGTCTGCATGTTATACATACAAACATCCATATAATCAGCCAGTCTGTATTTGCTTCAAGTTGAAGTGGAACTTGATTTTTCATAATAGATTATAGTGATGTGCTACACCCATTTTGAACTAATTATGCAGAATGTAAAGAGTATGTAGCCCTATTCAGACACTATGTTGTACGTGTGTTTTTATGTGAATGTACCTGTGTTCATTTTAAAAGTGAATTAGGATACAGGTCTTCTGAAATGCATGCTACCGATAGGAATTGTACTGCCGTACCTGTGAATAACTGTACTTGTGTACACTGTACACTCGTAAGAGTCTTAAACATAATTTCTGAATAGGGCTCATGGCACACGATTGACAGAAGCGTCTTGTTCAAGGAACGTCTGCCAATGGTGCACTACTTGCCAAAGGTCTAGATGCTACCTGTTGTTTTTAGTGATGAAATGCAAGTAGTCATCTGGGAAACCAGTATTGCACAGCATTTATGGTTCAAGTTAAAAAGCACATGGATTGTCCAATAAAGAATTTTCAACACTCTTAACTTCTAAAATAGAAATGAGGAATTGTAATACTTATCATTATTACAGGTATGGTGGAGGACCAGCTGTTAACGTTCTATATGTTTGTCATACTTGCCAAATGGAAACAGAGAAAATAGAGAAAAGAAGAAAGACTGAATTGGAAATGTTCATTCGGGTAATTGTTCCTTCTCCCTTATAAACTGCTTTATTGCCTTTCCCATCGTATTTATAGTTCTTGTTAAAGCAATATTTTTATATAATTGTTCTCTATCTTTCTTAATAGATACATTCTTTAATAGATATCTCCCCACCATTCACATAGCATCTTTTATAGAGGCATGCTATATCAGATTTCAGAGGGGGTGGGCTTCACTGTTGGTGGCAAGATTCATGACAAGATTTAAAGGTATACTATATTGCCAAAAATAGGGTGCTGTTGATAACATTTGTTGCAGTTATTTTTTGTAATAACTGAGGTATAAAGGTTGTCATAAAAGCCATCACATGCAGCCTTAAGTCAGGGAGAATTGGACTGGCTTCCCTGCTAACTGAGCAAAGAAGCACCTTTTTAAAAGTAGCGGATCTGGATAGTGGTTCCAAAATTATAAGTAGTGGGTTCTGCGTCTGCGCAGATCAGCTTCGGGCAGAATTAATTAGCTCCTCGCGATGCCAGCAACCGCCGCCTGTACAGGGGGAGAGCAACTAGCCCTATTGATCCCCAGCACAGCATCCCTCCAGTGGCTGTTGCTGGTGTCTATCCTACATTGCTTTTTTTAAGATTGTGAGCCATTTTATTTTATTTATATCTGTGTTAACCACTTTAGAAACTTTTGTTGAAAAACGGCATATAGATATTTGTCATATTAGTATTCCCCTGCTACTGTGGCAACTCTGGTAACTGCTTCTACTGGAGGCAGTGATGGGTGGGCATATACTTTGACACACAGCTGCTTTTGCACATTCATTTATTCATGTATCCCACACAGAAAGATCATTGTGGCGTTCAGAAGAGCTGGAGTAGTTTTTCTCTTTCAGAAGTTTGGGATTTGGACTTGGTAGAAGCTAGGCATCCTGGTTTGAGGAAGAGATGGTTGCTTCAGGAAACAGTAGTGGCTTCTTGAGCTTTGGCTGAGGTGTGAGAAATTGGTATCAGCCTGGACAGTTTTCCAGGACTGAAACTGTATTGAATACAATACAAGTTATTTGAGCACTACAGCTGGATATGTGGCATTTGAGGGAACACTGTGCTTTGTAGAGATGCATCAGGCAGAAATTCATCAGGGACATCTCTAGCAGGTTATTGGGGAAGCCACAATTGTTGGTATTTCTGCCTTGATGCAGCTCTCCCATCTGATGTTCAGCTGAAAGACAAAGGCAAAGTGTGGGTGCATGGAACTTCGTTTCTAAAGCTAGTATAATATACTGGACTAATGTTTTTTTATAGCTTATATGGTGCAGAAGTTAAGATAGGCATCTTAACTTGCAATTTCCATGCTTTTTAAAGCATGAGTGAAAATTGAAAGCCTCTTCTTACCTTAAATGTAAAACTTTTAGGTTACTTAATTTCTAGGATTTTTGAAAAGGAACATCTGACTGGGCTTCCCTATAGGAAAGAGATGATGACTTTCCTATAAGAAAGAGATGTATAACATGGTGCTTAGTCATGCTGTCTTAGTGGAGCCTCCACCTGTGAAAGTAGTAAATCTCTGATGAAGAACCTTCATCAGCAGAATTCTAACTGCTCCTGGGGGTAGTATACCTGTGATATAGAACTTCCATGTTCCAGTCAACCACTGCCTTGCTTTTTGCCTCACATTCTTGCTGCCTCACATTCCCTTGTAAGTACACTTGTCACGTCACCTGTCGCATGCGCCTTTGCTAGTCCATTTGCCACCCAGCTGCCTCATGCAGCCTCACAAGGCCCCCATTCCTATTCCATCCCCAGCTACCTTCCCTTACATCCATTTGCTTCACCCTGAATTCCCTTTCAAGGCCACATTTCCTGCTAAGTTAATGCACCATTCCGCTGCTGCCATGGGGATGGCACTGGGAGGAATTATAATTTCCAGATACCCCCATGTGCCTTCCCAGCTGCCCTGTGGGCTCCAGTTCCTGTAGTGCCCCCCTCCATTGGAACTGTAAGGAACTGTGTGAAGATGGTCATGGTAGGATATGGCCTCCACATGGCACCAGGGGGTACTGCACACATGTGTTGGAAGCATCCAATACACAGACCTAGTTGTCCAATATTTTCTAGAGCTTAAGGGTCAGTTTTTAAACTGCTGTGTATCGGCTATTTTACATCAGGTCTATACCATATTGTGGTGGTGATGCTTTGTAGTTTGATGTCTTCAAACTTTGGGGCAGATTGGACAGACAATTTAAATTTTATGACCAATATAATATCAGGGCTTGGACTAGTAGAATGTTGAAACTTCTTAGCTTAACGAAACTGTCACTTCTGTGCTAGTATAATACTCAGGTATTTTGTACTTCTCCAAATTGTCCCCCCACCCCCGCAACAGTTGTTGACAACTGTGCTGAAGGAGAGTATTTGTTTTCAATAGTAATTTCACCAAACTTGCACCAAAGGAGAGGAAGACACACCTAGAATCCCAGACTTGAAGTAATTGCTGAGTTTTTGCAAAACTATTTGAAGGACTGAAAGACTTAAAAAATGTAATTAAAACCATGTCACTTATTTTATTCTGTTTTGATGTTCTGAAATAATCTGTAGCTATAATTAAGAAACTTAGAGCTTGGTTTGTTTGTGTCTTTCAGCTTAACAGAGCATTCCAAGAGGAGGAGTCTCCATCCATATTCTATTGCATCAGTATGCAGTGGTTCAGAGAATGGGAAGGGTTTGTAAAGGGCAAGGACAGTGGTGAGTGGCTTTCAAAATGTTAACAAGTAGGTAGTATGTGCTTTTTATCAATCAGTACATTACTGTGATACAAATTCTGACAAAGCAAGAATAGCTTCTGGAAATGAGCACCATGGTAAAAAGCTCTAGCCACTTTGAAAATAACAATGAAGAAAATAGACTGGACAGTATAACTTTTGGTATGTGACAGCTGTGCATTTAGGAAGCTACCATAATTTGATATTGTATCAAAAGGAAAGCTTGCTTTATTTTCAAGCATATTTCTAAAACCCAAATTGAATCTATAGCTCAGGAGCAGAGGTAAGAATTGTAAAGTATAGTTGGCTTGTAAAAGTTCATTAAAGATTTGGATCTGTGGTGCAGAAGAAGTAGTAGGAAAATAAAAGCACACCTAGTGTTGTGCAGTTACTTCTGTGTTTGTAGATGGATTGCTGTTTGGGCACTTGTTTACAGTATGTCAAGATAATTTTTCTAGTAACGTTTAGTATGGATGGTACATGAAGTAGTAGAGTGGTTTGTGTTCAAATAGTATCACTCTGCCATTCTTCTCAAAAATTCTAACACACTTTTCTATTGCACTAGATCCTCCAGGTCCCATTGACAATAGCCAAATTGCTGTCAATAAATGTGGTGCCATTGTTCTGAAACAAGGTATGGAACAACTGATACTATTTCTTCTCCATACAGCATTTTTCCTTTTCTGACCATGGTGGTGTATGTGTATGGTTCTTGACAAATTGAAAATCAAAATGCTGACAGTGACTGAGAGTTGCAGGAGGAAATCAGGAAGGCGTCAAGGAGAGGCAGGGCAGTAATAATGGGTGACTTCAGTTACCCACACGTAGACTGGGTAAATTCACAGTCAGGTAATGACAGAGAGGTAAAGTTCTAGGTACGCTGAATGACTGTGCCCTTGAACAGCTGGTCTTAAAACCAACCAGAGAGAAGGTGACCTTGGACTTGGCACCAAGGACCTGGTGCGTGATGTCGATGTCGACGACCATTTAGGGAACAGTGACCATAGTGCCATCAAATTCAGCATACATGTGGGGAGAGAATCACCAAGGAAGTCTAACACAGACATTTTGAATTTCAGAAGAGGAAACTTCTCCAAAATGAGGAGTATGGTGAAAAGAAAGCTGAAAGGGAAAATTAGGAGAGTAATTTTCCTCCAGAATACATGGAGTTTACTCAAAACCACAATTCTAGAAGCCCAGTTAGATTGTATACCCAAAAGGAGGAAAGGTACCACTAAGTCCAGTAGGATGCCAGTGTGGCTAACGGGTAAAGTCAAGGAAGCCATAAAAGGGAAGAAGACTTCCTTCCGAAATTGGAAGGCCTGTCTAAATGAAGAGAACAGAAAGGAACACAAACACGGGCAAAAGAAATGCAAGGTGACAATAAGGGAGGCAAAAATAGATTTTGAGGAACATTTAGCTAAAAGCATCAAGGGGAATAAGAAAAACTTCTTTAAATACATCAGATGCAGGATACTTGCCAGGGAGGCAGTTGGACCATTAGACAATGAGGGAGTGAAAGGGACTATTAAGGAGGATATGGAGGTTGCAGAGAAGCTAAATGAGTTCTTTGCGTCCGTTTTCACAGCAGAGGATACTGAGCATATACCTGTTCCTGAACCAGGCTTTTGGGGGATGGAGGCTAAAGAACTGAATCAGATAGAAGTGACGAATTGATGTTCTAAACTGTCTGGAAAAACCACAAACTAGCAAATCGCCAGGGCCGGATGGAATCCATCCAAGAGTTCTCAAAGAACTCAAATGTGAAATTGCTGACCTCCTTGCTAAAATGCATAACTTAGCTCTGCAATCAGGCTCTGTACCAGAGGACTGGAGAGTAGCAAATGTAACACCGATTTTCAAAAAGGGATCCATTGGCGATTTGGGAAATTACAGGCCGGTTAGCTGGCAAATTGATGGAGCATCCTCAAGGATAAAATTGTAAAGCACATAGAACAGGCCCTGCTGGGAGAGAACCAGCATGGTTTCTGCAAAGGTAAATCTTGCCTCACAAACCTTTTGGAGTTCTTTGAGAGTGTCAACAAGTGTGTGGATCAAGCTGATCCAGCTGACATAGTATACCTGGACTTCCAAAAAGCTTTTGACAAAGTTCCTCATCAAAGACTTCTGAGGAGACCTAGCAGTCATGGGAGAAGGGGACAAATACATGTGTGGATTGCTAACTGGTTGAAGGACAGGAAACAGAGGGTAGGTATAAATGGAGAGTTTTCACAATGGAGGGAAGTAAGAAGTAGGGTCCCCCAGGGATCTGTACTGGGACCAGTGCTTTTTAATTTATTCATAAATGATCTAAAAGTAGCGGTAAGCAGTGAGGTGGCCATATTTGCAGATGATACCAAACTCTTTCGGGTAGTGAAATCCAAAACGGATTGTGAGGAGCTCCAAAAGGATATCTCCAAACTGGGTGAGTGGGTGACAAAATGGCAAATGCGGTTAAATGTTGGCAAATGTAAAGTGATGCACATTGGGACAAAAAACCCCAACTTTAAGTATACATTGATGGGATCTGAGCTGTTGGTGACTGACCAGGAGAGGGATCTTGGGGTTGTGGTGGACAGCTCGTTGAAAGCGTCGACTCAGTGTGCGGCTGCTGTGAAAAAGGCCAGTTCCATGCTAGGGATCATTAGGAATGGGATGGAAAATAAAACTGCTAATATTATCATGCCCTTCTACAAATCTGTGGTGTGGCCACACCTGGAGTACTGCGTACAATTCTGGTCACCACATCTAAAAAAGGACCTTGTAGAACTTGAAAAGTTGCAGAAGAGGGCAACCAAGATGATCAGGAGTCTAGAGCACCTTTCTTATGAGGTACGACTACAACACCTGGGGCTATTTTATTTAGAAAGAAGACGACTGTGGGGAGACATGATAGAGGTCTATAAAATCATGCATGATATGGAGAAAGTGGATATAGAGAAATCTTCACCCTCTCACATAACACTAGAACCAGGGGTCATCCCATGAAATTGACTGCCAGGAAATTTAGGACCAGCAAATGGAGGTACTTTTTCATTTAACACATAATCAACTTGTGGAATTCTGTGCCACAAGATGTGATGATAGCCAACAACCTGGATGGCTTTAAGAGAGGTTTATATAACTTCATGGAGGAGAGGTCTATCAAGGGCTACTAGTTGGAGGGCTATAGGCCACCTCCAGCCTCAAAGGCAGGATGCCTCTGAGTACCAGTTGCAGGGGAGTAACAGCAGGAGAGAGGGCATGCCCTCAACTCCTCCCTGTAGGCTTCCAGCAGCATCTGGTGGGCCACTGTGTGAAACAGGATACTGGACTAGATGGGCCTTGGGCCTGCTCCAGCAGGGATGTTCTTATGTTAAATTTTTGCCACAGTTGTTTGCCACGTCTGAGATATTTGGATGCTTTGGCCACAGTCTTGGAGCCTGAAGTTTTTTTCTCTTCACCTTTACCAGCTTCCACTTTAAACAACAAACTTCAAAATCCATTCTGCTGAGGGTAGTGGCCAACATCCAGACTAATTTTCTGCAGATGCAACAGATTTTTCTGTTATGTGGTGCTATCTACCAGTGGGTTCCTCAGGGACAGGAGGTGCAAATAGTTGCAAAGCTAGCTCAGTGGACCAGAGCCCCATACAGACTGCCCAGCAACTGGTGATGCCACATGCAGTGGTGCCACATGCACTGCCACCATGCGCCACCTGTCAGCTGAAAGCTACAGGCACCCCCTGGGTTTCCGCAGGCACTTCCAAGCGGAAGAAGCAGTGCCCTGGGTCCACTGGTGCCTATGCCCCAGCACGTCTGCTTGGCCATCTGCTACTGTGAACCCCTACCATCTGAGCAAGGGGGCACTTTTCTAAGTGATCCTCCCGTGTGAGTGGCAGGAGAAGAGCAACTATCCCCATCCTGCCCCCGCTCAGGATCCCTACAGTAACTGCTGCGGGCATCAACCCTATGTTCCTTTTCAGATTTGGAGCCCTTTGGGTACAGGGAGTCATTTGGACTGCCATGTATGCAGCTTTGGACAAATGTGCGGGAAGGCGGGATAGAAATACTTGTTGTGGAAACATGGTCGCCCCCCCTGTGCATGGTCCATCACTTGGGGAGGCTGGGCCCGCTGACATGACCCGATGAAGGGTTGGAGGTCAGGCTTGGAAGCAACATTTGGGCAGGGCGTCTCAGTGGAGATCATATTATTATTATTTCTTGTTTACACAGTCAGACAGGTGTTATTGACTGGTTTGTTTTATCCAGACATCGAGTCCTTCCCAAGGACCTGGGATGGCTGAATTTTATTATCAATGTTGTTGCTGTTATTATAGATATTGTCGCAGAATATAGGCTGTTCCCAGTAAAGTTGGTTTTTGTAATTGGCTGATGTTGATTTCTGTGGCCCCTATGGTGTTGAGGTGCTCTTCAAGGTCTTTTGGAACTGCACCCAGGGCACCAATTATCACTGGGATTATTTTGGTGGTCTTCTGCCACAGCCTTTCAATTTCAATTTGTAGATCTTTGTATTTTGTGACTTTTTCTATTTCTTTCTTCTATTTTGCTATCCCCTGGTATTTCTATGTCAATTATTTTAACTTGTTTTTCTTTCTTCTCAACTACAGTTATATCTGGTGTATTGTGTGGCAGATGTTTGTCTGTTTGTAGTCAGAAGTCCCATAATATTTTTGCATCTTTGTTTTCTACAACTTTTTCAATTTTATGGTCCCAACAATATTTGGCTACAGGTCGCTTGTATTTTTTGCTGATGTTCCAGTGTATCATCCCTGCTACCTTGTCATGCCTTTGTTTGTAGTCAGTCTGTGCGATCTTTTTACAACAGCTGAGTAGGTGGTCCACAGTTTCATCTGCTTCTTTGCAAAGGTGGCACTTGCTGTTTGTGGTTGACTTTTCAACTTTGGCTCTTATTGCATTTGTTCTTAATGCCTGTTCTTGCGCAGCCAGTATTAAACCCTCTGTTTCTTTCTTCAAGTTGCCATTCTTAAGCGATTGCCAGGTCCTGGTGATGTCTGATTTTCCACTTATATTGTGCAAATATTGACCATGCAGTGGCTTCTTTTTCCATTTTTCTGCTCGGTTCCTGACATGTTTTTTCTTGTAGGCCTGCTTGGTTTCATTGGTGTTGAATAGTTTCTCGTTATTGACCATTTGAAGTGTATCTTCTTCGCTGTCCTTGATATATTCTTCAAGGCCTCTTTTCTCCTCCTCTACTATTTGATGGACTTGCAGCATTCCTCTTTCATCTGAGCTGCGAGGGAGGTATACCCTATCTACATCACTGTGGGGGTGTAGAGCATGAAGGATGGTCATCATTTTCCTGGTCTTACGATCTAGTGTCTCTAGCTCTGCCTGGGTCCAGTCTATTATTCCTGCAGTGTATCTGATAACAGGTATAGCCCAGGTGTTTATGGCTTGTATGTTGTTCCCGCCATTGAGTTTGGACTTGAGGATTTTTCTAACTCTCCTGATGTATTCACTTCCAATTTTTCTTTTAACTTCAGTGTGTGCAATGTTATCAGCCTGGAGAATGCCCAAGTATTTGTAATGTTTTTTCTCTTCCAAGTTCTTGATGTTGCTTCCATTGGGCAGTTCTATTCCTTCTGTTTTTGTTATTTTTCCTCTGTTCATTATTAATGCAGCACACTTGTCTAGTCCAAACTCCATTGCTATATCGCTACTGAATATACAGACAGTGTTTAGCAGTGATTTGATTTCTGACTGGGACTTTCCATACAACTTCAGATTGTCCATGTACAGAAGATGGTTTATTTGACTTGATGTTTTAGATGTTTGGTATCCGAGGCCTGTTTTGTTTAGTATTTGTGAAAGTGGAGTCATGGCGATTACAAACAGAGGGGATAGTGAGTCTCCTTGGAAAATACCTCTTCTAATGCTAACCTGTCCAATATCGGACCTCTGAAAAGTATACAGTGTACTGTGCTTGATTGGCCAGCAAACTCGCCTGACCTGACCCCATAGAGAATCTATGGGGCATTGCCAAGAGAAGGATGAGAGACATGAGACCAAACAATGCAGAAGAGCTGAAGGCCGCTAATGAAGCATCCTGGTCTTCCATAACACCTCATCAGTGCCACAGGCTGATAGCATCCATGCCACGCCGCATTGAGGCAGTAATTGCTGCAAAAGAGGCCCAAACCAAGTACTGAATACATATGCATGCTTATACTTTTCAGAGGTCCGATATTGTTCTAATCTACAATCCTTGTCTTCTTGGTTCCATGTAGTATTCTAATTTTCTGGGATTGTGGATTTGGGGTTTTCATGAGCTGTACGCCATGATCATCACAATTATAACAAATTAAGGCTTGACTTATTTCGCTTTGCATGTAATGCGTCTGTCTCATATATCAGTTTCACCTTTTAATTTGCATTACTGAAATTAATGGACTTTTGCACGATATTCTAATTTTCCGAGTTTCACCTGTATCTGAATGTTTTTGCTGACACCAGTTGTTTCTAAACATTGTAGTATCCATGTGTGAGGCAATGAGTCGAAGGCTTTCTTGTAGTCAGTCCATGCAACACTTAGATTGGTTTTTCTTCTCTTGCAGTTTTCTAAAATCATTTTGTCAATCAGCAGCTGGCCTTTTGTGCCTCTGGTGTTCGGGCAATTTCCTTTCTGTTCAACTGGAAGCTGTTTGTTGCATCACTTCATCTGCTAGTGTTGCATCACTTCATCTGCTATTATTCCAGTTAATAATTTGAACATGGTTGGCAGGCAGGTTATCAGTCTTTAATTACTTGGGACTGCACCTTTTGCTGGATCTTTCATTATGAGATGAGTTTTCACAGTTGTTAGCCATTGTTCAATACCACCTCCTTGCAAAATGTGATTGAACTGTTTTGATAGTTGTTTATGGAGGCTTGTTAGGTGTTTAAGCCAAAAGCCATGCAGTTCATCGTTGCCTGGTGCAGTCCAATTCTTAATCTTTTTTGCTCTTTCACTTATTAATTCTGGTGTTATTATTAGATCTTGCATTTGTTGGTTACATTTTTTGACCTCTTTCACCAAGCCTGCTTTTTAAATTATAGTCTATTGGATTGTCCCATAATTTACCCTAGAATTGCACTGTTTCTTCTTTATTTGGTGTTTCTACATTTCTTGTAGTTTCTCCTTCTGTGCTTTGGTAGAAACGTCTCTGATTCGATTGGAATTGGAGATTCTGGCTTTGTATCTACTAATCTTCTTTGACACTGCTGTTATTTGCTGTTTTATTATTTCCAGGACTTCCAGGACTCTAATTTTCCTTGAATCTAGGTGGTATTTTTGGATTAGATACTGTTTGGTGTTTTCATTCTTCAGCTTTTTGTCTTTCATATCTTTCAATTTACTAGCATCTGATCTAAACCTGGTGATTTTACTTTCTAACCTAATCTTCCTTTAGGTGATGTACTACTTTCTTTTTTTTTACAGGTCCACTGATCTTATATCCAAGCTCTTGTGTTGTTATGTTGCTACACTGTACATTAGTTGGTTTGTTTCTTGCAAATTATTGGTTGTTATTTCTGCAAGTGCAGCATTGACATCTTTTAATGCCTGAGCAAGTTGTGTTTTGGCAACTGTTTTTAGAGCGGGAAGTCGAACCCTGGTGGTTGTTTGGTTCATGTGCTCAGTTATTTTTTGCTTTAATTCTTGTTGCTTTTCTGTTAAACGGCATTTGGGTTTTTGAGGTGAAGGCAAAGGGAAGGTTGCCTCATCATCATCATCATCATCATCATCATCTAAAAAGAGATTCTTAGAGGCTCATTCCTCCTTTCCAAAAACTAGCACACTGAGGAACACATTTTTGCATCAGCAAAAAAAAAAGCGGGGAGGGGGTGCACAATTAATTCTTGCCAGCCATGGAGGCAGTCTACTTTATTGACAAGGTGAGAGGTGGCCACGAAGGCACGCCATTGGGGACCCTCGCTTGCCCCTGCAATGCATGGTGAATGGGCTCCTAGGACTGACCCATGGGCACCAACTCAGCCATTAGTTGCATCAGGGTGGGGGTACAGGTCCCCCAAGGAGTGCTGAGTAGGGATGTGCCCGAACCAGTTCAGTGGTCCTTTTTCAGACTGCCAAACTAGTTTAGAGGTTCGGATGGTGTGCGGGGCGGAGGCGCTACCTTTAAGGGACCAGGATGGTGTTCTTCTCCCTGCCCCGGGAAACGCAGGTGCACTAGCTACTTCCAATCTGACTTGGGGGAAATGTGCTGGTGTGTGTGTGTAAGAGCATCCTCCCGGTTCCTTAAAGGTAACCCCCAAACCGCTGGTTGGACCGTTCATATACATGCCTAGTGCTGAGGCTGCCCAAGTGTTCTCGAGCCAGCAGTGTCAGCCACGTTGCTCCTAAGGCCTAGTGTGGGGCTGGCTGGGCCTACTACTGAGGTTTCACCAGATCACTGGTGTGTGGAGAACCCACTGGGGCAGGGCAAGGCTGACTACTGGCACTCATGGGCTTGGCCACCACCTGTACATGCATGGGGTTAACGGGATCTGGAGGTGCCACTCACATGTCCCACCCCTGCACTAACCTGGTATAGGCTACTTCCTGGGCAATACTGATTGTGTGTCGAAGCTCTCCGTCTCCTCAAATTTGTCTTCATTCTAAACATTTAGTTATAGAACAAAATGCTAAGACCATAGTTTGTAATAGGGGAAGGAGTACATGCAAACTTAGATTAGGTTTTTTACAAAGATCTTGAATACTTTATCCTGCGCCAGCTAATACTATTTTCACAGTGGGTTGTGCTTGCATTTTTCTGGATTGGGGCCTTAGTATTAAATCAGTAATTCCAAAAAGTTCAGTTTAAGATGAAAGGTAAGACGCTTTAAATTCTCACTCATCTCTAAAAAGCATGGAAATTGCAAATTGAGGTGCCCTTCCTAACTGCCACATCATATAGACTGCAGATATTTTGTAGAGTGCCTTCTAGAGATGCATCGGTAAGAAATTCATCAGGGGAATCTCACTAGCAAATGATTGGGGAAGCTGCAGCTGTTCAATTTCTGCCTAGATGCATGCATCCTTAGCCCAGTGTTGGGATGCATGCATCCCAAAACCAAGACAAAGTGTGACTGCATGGAGACACAGTACAAAGTCTTTAAAGCTTATATGGCATGGAAGTTAACATGGGCACCTTAACTTGCAATTGTCCATGCTTTTTAGAGCATGGGTGAAAATTTAAAGCATCTTGACTGTCACCTTAAACTGATGGTTTTTGGATTACTGAATCTCTAGACTTAAAAACAAACACATACCTGATTGGGTACTGTGGGGAAGAGAAGTGTAACAGTGGCTCTTAGCCTGCTGACTACATGGAGCTTACATATTCATAGGCAGTATTTCTTTGATGTAGAACACTGATGTTCAAAGCCATAATTTTAGTTGCTCATAGGCGGCTGTATACCTGTGATGCAGAACCGCCATGTCCAAAGGCAGTCTACTATCTCGTGTGCCCTTGTAAGTACATATGCTTCTGCCTCACATGCCCTTGCAAACCCCACTACCAGCTTGCTGCCACCTTGCATTCCCTCACAAGGCACCTCATGTGCCCATCATCTTGCTGTTGCCTCAGAGGAGGGAGAAAACAAAAGCTCAGGAAAGGAAAGGGAGAGGAAAGAGAATGTTTGACTATAAAAGCGCCAGAGTGCTCCTAGACTCTGCTTATCAAACAGCTACGTTCAGAACCAGAAAAGCACTCTTGAGAACTTGCCAGGACTTGACCCTCCCAACTCTAGCTTCAGAATCCTCGGTGGACAGAATTGCTGATCAGAGTCCTTAATTTTTACCCTGTTACTATGGGGACTTCAGAGGCTAGTCACTCAGGAAATATTGGATTGGTTTTCCCCCTCAAAACATAGCTTTGCTTCAGCATACACCTGAATTTTTTTTTTAAACAGCTTTTAAAGGGACATTTGAAAACAATCATGTACAAATACAATGAATCATGTGTTATTACCCCTGCTAACTTGGCAAAGAGGCACCTTTTAATGTGGCCCTATCCACCCCCAGCACAGTACTTCCAGTGACTGTCGCTGGTGTCTATCTTATGTTTCTTTTTAGATTCTGAGCCCTTTGGGGACAAGGATCCATCTTTATTTATTTATTATTATTTATTTACTACATCTTTATACTGCCTTGACAAAGGCACCCAAAGTGGTTTACAATATTAAAAGAAGCAAATAGCAGATTAATAAAACGTTGTCTCAGGCTGTTGGTCTTCTCAAGAGCTGAGGACAAGAGCTCCCTGGCCTGGGCGCCTCATTTCTTGCCTATTTATTTATTACTTCTCTGTGTAAACTGCCCTGAGCTATTTTTGGAAGAGCAGTATAGAAATCAAATAAATAAATCTGGGGGCAACATTGTAGCCAGATTTTCTAGGGTTTAAGGGCCATTTTTTAAACTGCTGAATCTCAGCCATTCTACATCATACAGGAGACCCTTGTTTTCCATGGATTCACCCACTGCCGTTTCACCTATTCACAGCCCCCCTGCCAGCATATTAATTCAATTATCACAGGGGTGGTCTCGCTTATTCGTGGTTTTCTACCTCCACAATAACAGTTTCCAGCCACGTGTGCTGCCTCTGGCACGCTAGGAGGCTTAAAGAGGGGTGTGAGTGACCATGTGCTTTCCCCATGTCTCTTTTAAGCATTCTGATGTTTAAAGAGGCAGTGGGGGTGGCCATTTGGCCACTCACATGGCTTCCTAGTCTCCCTGCACGCCTTTTAAATGGCCACTTTCCCTGCTTACCAATGGGTGTATAGGGAGTCATTAGGAAGCAGCACAAGTGGTTGGGACACCCCTTAAGTGTCCCAGCCACTTGTGCCAACTGAATGCAGAATCTAACCCAGTTTTTTTGTTCAGTACTTAAATATTGCGGATTCACTGTTTGCAGGTGTTTCCAGAATGGAACCCCTGCGAAAAACAAAGTGCTCCTTAATCTCCATCAGATTTGGAGGGATTGTGTCAGTTTTTAGATGTCAGCAAAGCTTCATGCAAATTGGAGAGGCAGTTTTGATTTTATTTCCAATAGAATGTTCAGGGTTTATGGCAGAATGTTGAAATGACTCTTATTAAATGCACTGGCACTACTGCGTCTTGTGGTAGCAAGTATGAATTGTTCCCTTTGCTAAGCAGGGTCTGCCCTAGTTGCATTTGAATGGGAGACGACATGTGAGCACTGTAAGAGATTGCTCTTAGGGTATGGGGCCGCTTTGGGAAGAGCATCTTAGGTTCCAAGTTCTCTCCCTGGCATCTCCAAGACAGGGCTGAGAGAGATTCCTGCCTGCAACCTTGGAGAAGCCGCTGCCAATCTGTGTATACAATACTGAGCTAGATTGACCAGTGGTCTAACTCAGTGTATATGGCAGCTGCCTGTGTACTGTGCCAGCATTAATAATCTGCCTATTGAGCAAAAACTGAAAGCATTTAAGATCTTTTAATGGGAACTATATCTTTACAAAATAATTGTTTTTCAGGAGCTGATTCTGGGCAGATTTCAGAGGAAACCTGGAACTTTCTCCAGTCAATCTATGGGGGAGGACCAGAAATCATACTGCGGCCACTTGTTGCTCAAACTGAACCTGAACCATTACAGACAGAAGATAAAATTGAATTAGAAACTCGTGGTCTGTAGCCACATCACAGGGATGATTTCTCGTATGGAGTTCCTTCCACTTAACATACATTCCCAAGATTGCTTTTGTTTTGCTGTTTCTCTTTTTCCCTCTAAAGAGACAGGACATTGGGCATTATAGCATCTGTGGAATTAATCACTACTTATAATAGTCACATTCTAAAACTGTGTTATAGCCTTTCAAAGACACTGGTCTCATCTTGAAATTGTATCTTTCCTGTCCTACAGAAATGTATGTGTGCAAATTAGGGATGAAGGATTTAACCATTCCTGTCAATATCTCTGCTCAATTTCTGGGCTGCGTTAAATCAAGTTTTGACTACACTAGATTTAAAGGGCACATACTTTAAGCAGATGGTGGTGAGATTGTAAGAAAATGGATTTAATGTCCTATGAAAACTCAGGAAAAGTTGGTTTCACTTTTATTTGCACTGCACTATAGAAAAACATAATGAACTAAAAAAATTTCTTATTTGAGTGTCGAATATATGAATGATTGAAATGAAACATTGTTCTGCTCAACAGATGTAAGTAACTTGCCTACTGTTTAAATCTTCTGATAAGTTTGTCATATATAAAATATAACCTATAGTATCGGTAACTGAACAAAACCATAGTCTTTAGGATTATTTGCTTTGAAAGCATGGTGCGTATGTTAATGGCTAGTGCACTTGATGAATTTTCTAGTCTTTTTAAATTAATTGCATCAATAGTTTCATGTGGAAAATCTGTACAGTTATGAAGTGCTCATTGGCATGATTTATTATGTCAGATGTAGAATGAATACACAATGCAAGATTGCAAAATCATTCTGGATTATTCATATTGAAATGCTGGATGTCTCCCTAATGGTTTTTTTTTCTTCCTGACTATTGCTGCCATATAAGCAATGCTACTAAATGCTAGTTCAATAAAATTAATCTTTAAAATGCTAACATAAGAGTGTTTGAACTTCAAGCATGGTGCAGAATCATACATTGGATATACGTATTAGTTTGCTGCTGTGATATTTTATATAGTTTCAAAAATTGAAAGACAAGGCCCATTTTGAGTGGAGAAGCCTTAAAAACACATTCAGCCTTGAGTGAAATTGTATACTTAAAATACTGTTGACTGAGAGTGTTGCTGCAGATTGCTAACCAAGTTTAATTCTAGTAATAGCCTTCAGACTTGCTATTAAAAAAATACTTACTGCACTAGGAAAGCGATTCTAATTTTCTGTTCCAAATAAATATGAAGCTTTACATAGATATTTGGCTCCACTCAGTATAAAAATTGAAGTACAAAGCACCTTGTTCCCAATCTAGATATGAAATATTAGTGTTGATAAAAATCTGCCTTTACTGTATTCCCCACCCCACCTTCCACATTTATAAGCTAGCTTGTCATATATAATGCCACTGAGGAATCAGGTTCTTCATATGCATTGCTATCCTTACAAGCAGATATAATGGGCTTCTGTTATGTAAAAGAAAAGGAAAAGCTAAAACTAAATAGTGAAGAGAAGGGCTTAATAACATTACTTTATAAGGAATATATCTACCACAAAATGTTTCACATTCCTTTGTCTAAAAAAATCCAGTTGGTAAAATTCTCTGTTAGAGAACATCCTTTCTTCTTCTGAGGGGACAAAAACACACCTAGGGTTTTCAGTAGCTGCTCAGTATGTTGGATAAGATTATGACTCTATTTGAAATCCTTGTTTGCCAATGCAGGGTGGTGGGGGTGGAGGGAGAGATTTCGAAACGTCAGCATGCATAAACAGGCACTGGGGGCCAGATGCACATTATGTTGGAATCCAAATCCATCTGGCTTCATGTGATGGCCTCCCCTGCCACACCGCCAGCTATATACCTGCCATAGTGTCGCAATTAAAAGGAGTTTCTCTGGTTCCCAGTTGCAAGCAAACAAACAGCTAACAAAGAAATAGAAAGCATGAATGGGTTGAACAAGCTCTTCATGCATCTTGGGCTTTATTTGAGTTACAAATCCATATTTCTAATGCCAGTGTACTGTTCTGAAAGGAGATGGGATTCCATTTGTCAGTAGTGTATCCAGTTAAGCTTCTGAATGAGACTATGCAATCAGATGTATTCAGAAACGATCTGCCAGTTAAATAGTAGGAAAATGTCAGTCATTCTATATTGTTATAAAGCTCATATTTTTTAAAAAAACTTATATACTGCCTTTCAACAAATGCTGTTATTTAAGTGGTTTACACAGCAAAGGTATGAGAAAATGGTCCCGTCTCAAAAAGGCACACATACTATTTCTCTCTCTTACAGTACATGCATACATGCACATCTACACACAGCAGCCGCCACAGGAGCATTAGATGTGAATGAATACACAATGCAAGATTGAAAAAGCATTCTGGATTGTTCATAATGAAATGCCGATGTCTCCCTAATAGAGAGAGATGCTATGCTGTGCTGAATAAGGACAGTTGCTCTCCCCTGATGATGATGAGACACACCACATTAAGATATATCTTTTAGGGATGTGCACAAGCTGTTCATGCACTCCCTTGTGGGGCAGGGAGGGATACCTTTAAGATGCAGGTAAGGAGCTCCTTACCTGCTTGCCCCGCCCTGCTGCTTTCCTGCTCGTTTTAGAAACAGCTGCGTGTCCTTCAGACCCTTCCAGCATGGGCACACAGGGTGCATGCGCACCAGCCATTTGTATGGTCAGCAACACAATGCTGACCATGCAAATGGCTGGCATGTGTGCACCTTGGTCATGTGCATGCCGATGCCACACGGGGCTGCAGGAACTCCTTACCTGCATTTAAAAAGTACCCCTTCCTGTCTGTTGAGTCAGCTCAAATGCCGGCATTTGAGCCGGTCCGCTGCTTGAAAACGGAAGCTTCAAACAGGCTCATGCTCATCCCTAGTATATTTTTGCCCAGTTAGCAGCAGATATTTGTGAAGAACTTGTGGTGAGGGAGGGGACATGCAGCACATGTCTGCATACTCACAATGTACCTGTGTGGGATCCCCCTTACTAAGAGCTGGGCCATTCTGCACAAGCTGTCCTTGTTATAGTAGTATCAACAAGTGCTGCGGTTTCTCTTACACAAATCCATGGTCACCATTTTGTAGGGGGAAAATAAACTGGTATACATGGAACATAATTTTTGAGTAGGAATAAAAGATGGAATCTTGCACTTGAAAATCATGTTATCTGTTCTTTAGAACCTTCAGGACTTTCCATGTGAGAGGTACCACATTTTTAGGACCCTATGCATTCTGTTTTTAAACACCTATGCATCAGTATACAGCATGATTTGGCCTATCATCTCTATGAGAAAAATTGGTAGCCATTACGAATTTGCGGAAAATCTACAAAGCCAAACGGTATATCTATGCAGATTGCAACTAATATGCATACCTTGATGCTTTTGGTGCAAGCAACTTGTGTAGTCCAAAGGCTTTGCTTTAAAGGATTACTTGCATAAAATCTTTAATTCAGAGCATGAAATCCATGCCATGCTAAAATATAAGAGAAAAGGAAAATTTGAATTCAGTGGATTATTGGATGAAGGGTCAAGGGGGAAAAGGAGACTTGATGTGGCCCAAATAGCCCCTACTCCTCACTATCCTTATTTATATATCTTGTTGGTTTTTTAAACTTTTTTACAATTGCAGATCATAGTGTCTCAGAAAAATAAGTCCTCTTCCTTGGCTAATTGTATAACAATTCTCTCTCTCTCTCTCTACATATACATATACATATACATACACATACACACACATGCTGTTTAAAACCAAGATGGGCTGGTTACCACAGCAACACATCACCTGACATTCAAATAGTAAAGCCATAAGAATGGAAATGTGCACAGTCAGATGTTTCTATAGAGGTGTCTCCTTCATTTCATACAAGGCAAGCCTCTTCAAAAGAAGGAACAATCTTTTTGATGAGATTTTTCTCCCTATTTAGCCACACCGTTTTTAACGCTAAAACTCTAATTGCTGTTAATTCAATGGGTTAATTAAACACTGAAGATGAATCAAAATTAATTAAAACTGAAATATTGTTTAAAGTATCCTCTTGATTTATGGCAATGTATAAGATCTTTTCATGTTAAGTCAATGTCGGTTCTTTTAAAAAAGGGAGCAATACATTTAATGCATCTTCTTTTCCTTTTAAAGTAAAATTGCTTCTTCCCAGGATGTGTTCAGGTGTATGTAAGAATAGAAGAAAACAGCTAAGCAAATAGATAAATTAAATCACAGTGCAGATTAATGTGTACATATAAATTAGTTTCATGAGCATTTATCAGAATCTGAACACGATAATTTGAATTGCCAACCTGCAGTTACATATGTGAACTCAACATGTCTCTGAAGGAATGGAGTGGTAGTTTAGTGTCTCATATACAGCAATAGATTGGGGGAGATGGGAGGCTGTATGCCGAAATCCCTATGGTTGCTTTCAAGCAGCAGCTCACAACTGTTTTTTCAAATGAACAAAAAGTGAAACCTGGGTCCTAATAGAGAATCAGGAAAACTGTCAAGTAGAAAATGATGCTCTAAATTTTTTATTTAACATATATTAAAACTATAAATCTAATTAAAAGCCTGGGTGGATAAATGTGTCTGCAGTAAATACGAAGGAAGCTGTGAGGTTGGCACCAAAAACAGCAAACCTTATCTCTCCTCTCATCACCCCAGTAATATTTAAGAATATAAAACACACAATTTTATATTTATTTATTTATTTATTTATTTGATTTTTTTTTTTTATACTGCCCTTCCAAAATGGCTCAGGGCAGTTTACAATTAAAACAAAACCATAACAAAGTCAGTTAACGATTAAAACAAACATTATAAAATAGTATAAAACAATTAACAATTAAAACATCATAAAACAGCAATTAAATAATCACAACAACTAAAAAACCCTGAAAACCAGGGTACAACAGTAAAACCAATTACAACTATTTGAACACCCTGGAAGGCCAGGCCAAACACACAGATTTTAAGGGCTCTCCTGAAGGCCAGTCAAGAATTCAAATTGCAGATTTCTGCCAGGAGTGCATTCCACAGCCCAGGAGCAGCTACAGAGAAGGTCCGCCTCCTGAGTCACCACCAGACGAAACAGTGGTAACTGGAGACAGACCTCCTCAGATGACCTTAATGTGCGGTGGGGATCATGCAAAAGAAGGCTCTCTTTAAGATAACATACTTAAGTCATTCAGGGCTTTAAAGGTAATGACCAGCACTTTGTATTTTATTTATTTGATTGATTGATTGATTGATTGATTTCTATACCGCCCTTCCAAAAATGGCTCAGGGCAGTTTACATAGAGAAATAATAAATAAATAAGATGGATCCCTGTCCCCAAAGGGCTCACAATCTAAAAAGCAACATCATATAGACACCAGCAACAGTCACTGGAGGTACTGTGCTGGGGGTGGATAGGGCCAGTTATTCTCCCCCTGCTAAATAAAGAGAATCACCATGTTAAAAAGTGCCTCTTTGCCAAGTTAGCAGGGGTTTTGCCCAGAAACATATTGGCAGCTAGTGTAACTGTTTCAAAACAGGCATAATATGGTCTCTCCGGGTTGTCCTAGAGACAACCATGCTGTGAGGTTCCCAACCTCAGAAGTGGCAGCCAATCAAATACAACCGGGACATGTCAGACATTTTATAGCAGAGGAGGAGGATGTATAGCTGCTATTTAGCATAATATCTCATTCTAGCCACCATGGCCATCCATTGTAAGTGAAACCTCCACTTCCTTCCCTACTGGTGAGGAAAGCAACTGTTGAATAAAAGGTTGACATCCTTTTTCTTGACAGAAGGTCAGTACTTAATGGTTGAATGCATGTTAAAGACTGAGCCCACATCAGCAACAAAATACTAAGCCTACAATAGCAGTACAGTATAGCTCTAACTAGAGCCATGTGCACAGCAAAACCGAATCAGTGCTGCAGCAGTGGGAACCACATCTGTGTGGCTTCAGAGAGGAACGACTTCATCTCAAGGTCAACTAGATCAATGTTGCTAGTGTGGAGAAATGAGGGAATGTCCATTAGTTTCTGGTTGGAGAATATGTGAGTACAACCGCATCCACCTATGCTACCTCTCCATTCCACAACATAACGCCCAAACTGGTTTCTCCACTTAACAGTGGTGCTCTCTGGGATTCTTCTAACTATCTTGTGATAATTACATCTTGTGGCAATGAATTTAAAAAGTAATTTTGGGTTGCTTGGCAAAATACTTCTTGAACCTACTATGTCTTGGTTTGTAAGAAATTTAACTGGATTAGCTGAGCTCATTGAGCTCAAGTACTGATGTTTTGAGGGAGACAGATAATTGTTGTCTATCCACTATATCTAGCAGTTCAGATTTAAGTTTGACTTCATTAGCTATTTTAAAAACAGATTTTTATTAGGGATGTATCTTTTAATAAAGTGTTAATCATTAAAATTATAGTGTTTAGACACTAGGAAGATGAAGTAAGGCTTTAAAGTGCTTAATAGCCCAAATTAAAGGGCAAAACCCACTAAGTGGTCTTCTGTGACCCTATGCAAAACCTGAAAGGCCAAATAACACCTGTGTATGAGAGCCCTAGGCATCAGGAGAAGCATGTTAAGAGAAAACAATGGGATACTCCCAGGAGAAGGAGAAGGGGACAGACTGTGAGACACCCAACTTTTTAAAAGCAGGCCATCATTTAATACACGTTCTGACTGGTAAGACTGATCTTAACATACGTTTAAGAGTTTTCGCTATTCTCTAAGGTTATTTGGGTTGATCCAAAGGTTCAGTTCCTCCAGAGGAAAAAAATCCTGCCACTGGAGGAAGAGAAACTTTGAATACAACCCATGGTCAATACTATTTACCATTAAAGCATTTACCTATGGATGCTTAAAAACAGATTTAGACTGCAGTCCTATGAGTTATCTGGACCTATTTCTAATTAGCTTTCAGGAAGGCTATGGGGTAGTGACTGCCTCGGTCGGTATGTTGGATGATGTCCAATGAGACATCAATGGAGAGTGTGAATGTGTAGTACTTTTGGATCTCTCTGTGGCTCAATAACATTGATCCATGGTATCCTTCTGGAATGTCTGAGAGAGTTGGGAGTGGGAGGCTGTTTTATAGCTGCTTCACTCATACACAAAAGGGAAACTTATGTAGGGATGTGCACACATCATGATTCATGCACTCCACCACTTGCCACAGCTTCACAGCTTCTCAAGCACTCCTTACACAATGGCACAAGCATGGCCTCTGTGCATGCACGGCAACCATTTTCATGGCCAGCATGATGCGAGGGGTGCAGGGGAGTGTGACACTGTAGCAGGAAGCTAGGGTGAGTGGCGGAGGAGCAGGTGTGGACCTGCTCTCTTCGCTCTTAAAAGTGCCCAAACTGGCCTTTCAGACTGGTGCACAAATCGTGGTTTGTGCACATCCCTAATTTTAGATAGATTTAACTAAGGTTTTATTCAGCAACAACTCCCTCACCTTTTCTTCTCTTTTCCTTTCTGACTCTTCCCCGACACTCTACAAGATTCCCCCTGGGACAAATGTACAAACAAACGGCAAAAGACTGCTGGATAGAATACAACATATCTCTCCCCTTTATAACGGCCAGAAATTGAATTGATTTAAAAGTTAGTGAGAAAGTCTTGAAGTCTTTTAGGTGGTTTCCTGTCACGTACACTTCTCCTAAGTCTTGGGTTCTCTGGCACACAAACTTTTTTGTTCTTCTGGTACCAATAATTGTCCATCTTTCATTAGCCTCATCTGCAAACAGGAGGCAAGATCAAATTCCTTTCCAGTTCCTTTCTTGAAATCAGACTCCCTTCCCTCTCGTTTCATAGTATACATGCTGAAAAGTCTTAAAACTCTTCTATTTCTTTCCAGATTCCAATAGGACAGAATCTCCTCAGATTTTGATTATTTGCTTTGGTCCAGAATATCAGGAACATTCCTTTCTCACTTTATTGGGAAGCTGTACTCGAACAAACTACCCTACCTGAAATTTTTGCTGTTTTGCAGCCCATTTCTGATCTACATACAACTTGGATTTTTGTTGCTTCTCCCTTGCCTGATCATGAATCTCTGCATCCTCAAAGTGAGATGGCACAGAATGCCTTTTCAGTTGCCATTGGGCAAGTTTGGTGGTAGCTTTGCACCTTCTCAGTACTTCAAAAGGTGATTTTCCTGTAGTAGAATAAGGAGTAGTACAATAAGCAAATAGAGTTTCATGGATTGCCTCATTCCAGGGTTGTTGTCGCATAGTAGCCAGTTGTATACTTTCTTTCACTAATCTGTTCATTTTTTCCATTAAGCCATTCCCTTGAGGATGGTACATGGAAAGAATCTTGTGTTTTTATCCCATGGTTATGCAAGTATTGCTCCATTTCAAATGTGGTAAGCTGGGCCCCATTATCAGTCACTAATTGTTTAGGAAGACCTTCCCTCACAAAAACTGCAGCCATTAATTGGATCACATTGTTTGGAGTAAAGTTGTCAACAACTGAAACTTCCACAGCCAGGGACCACTGGGATAGTCTACTGTAGTCAAGGGGGTGGTAAAAGTCTTCTGCTATTTGTCAGGTACAGCACAAGCCATACAGTGCCAGATGATATTTTAAATGTGTTTGTCCATACCCGGCCCCCAGAAACTTTGTTTCACTTTCTAGTCAAGCTCATGCCTAGGTGACCTTTGTGGGCAATTTTGATCACTCTTGCTAGTAAAGAGGTTGTAATGAGCACCAGCTCATTGAGAAAAGACAGCTCACTTGCTACATGCATGTATGGTTAAAGATGTTCATGTACCTTGTTTTTGCATGGCCATCCATTAGTTATATAAGGTTTAAATTCAGTAAGCACTTGATGAGCACAGAGGGCCACTTTCCATTCAGAAGATATGATCACTCAATCAGAAAACAAGTGGATGAAGCTATCTGCGCAATTGCTACTCCTTCACCCTCTTCTTCTGGGATCTCCTCTTCGCTTGGAAGTCAAGATAAACAATCTGCAATTGTGTTCTGAAGACTAGGAAGATATTCCACTTGGAAATCAAAATCCATGAGTCTGGTGATCTGTTTGGCTATTCTTGGGGTTTGTTCAGCATGATCCCTGAGTAGTAAATAAAGCAGACAGGGGTTTATATACTGTCTGTAAAGTGAATTTTTTGCCCCACAAGTAATTTCTGGAGTGCCTCACCACTCAGAAACATGTTAGAGCTTCTTTTTCAATGACCAAATATATCTTCTCTGAAGCAGTAAACACTCTGGAGGAAAGGCAACTGTAACTTTCCTGTCCCCATAGCACCCAAACCATATTCAGAAGCATCAGTGGTTACAATGATGTGCCTGTTGGTGTCAAAAGAAGTGAGAGCAGGGCTTTCAGCAATGACCAGTTCTATAGTATGAAAACTAGCCTTGCAGGATGCATCCCAATTAAATGCTACATTCTTTTTAAAAAGAAGATGCATCAGAGCAACTTTGGAGGCAAATTACCTAACAGGTAATACAAAGTCCTAGAAATGATTGAAGTGCATCCTTTTTGTGTGGCTCTGGTGCTTCCTGAATAGCTTTCACCAAGTCTGTTTTGGGATGCCATTCTGAGATATAGTGTGTCCCAAGTACATCACCAAGTTTGTACAAAACTGATGTTTTGCTGCAGAGATAGTAAGTCCATGTTGTTGGGTTTTTGTTAATACTTCAATCAGTTTAGTATCATGCTCATCAATGGTTTTGCAATATATTAAAATGTCATCCTGAAAGTGATGCCATCCATAATCCCAAAAATTGCATGCATTATTCCTTGCACCAAAGCTGCAGAGGCGAATCTAAAGGATATTCTTTTGTATTGGAAAAAGACCCTTTGGGGATATTGAAGGCTGTGTATTTGCAAGAATACACAAAGCAGAGGCATTTGATGATGGGCTGAAGACAAGTCCAAAGTTGTGAACTTGTTTCAGCAGTTGGCTTCTTTCAGCATTTCATTGATATTGGTAATGGATGACAATCCACTACCATGTTGGAGGTCACATCTCTTACATCTATGCACATCCAAAGTGTACCATTTGATTTCCACATAAGAAAAATGGGAGAGACCCATTCTGATGAATCAATAGGTTCTATGTTCCATCATCTTTAATATGAGTTCCATGCTATTTAGGTCTAACGATAGTTGTAGATCTTTCTGGTGTTTCCAGCCCAATATTGAGACTCCTTTTTGTGACACATACACTTTCCCTTCTTCAGTACATCCTTAGTATTCCAGGCCAACTGTGAAGGATCCATTTATGGCAATAGGGGAACCTCCATATGCCCATGGATGGATGGATGAAGGCTGAAAGTGCAAATCTGATGTAGTGAGGAGTTTCCTGTAAAGCAGATGGGAAATGATCGTGTATGGAGAACCAGAACCAGACAGCATCTGTACATCATGGCCATTAAGTTTCACCTGGCAATGTGGAGAAGCAGGCTCTGATTCTGTCACACTTAAAATGCCATCAGAAAGGGTTTCAACTGACTCATCCTCTTCATATGGTGAATTAGTAATGGAGTGGACAGCAGACTTGCAAACCTTAGCAAACTGCCCCCCTTTTTGCACCTGTTGCAAGTGACCTGTGCAGGACAGTGAGCAAAATTGTCTATGGGGGCAGTCTCAAAATCGGTAGCATTGGTAGTTCCTCCTTTCTTGTGCTGCCACATTCTGAGGCAGTGCCATCTGAGACGATTGGGATTAGATGGAACCGCCTGGATTTCAGGAGGTGGGTTTTGCGGTACTAACAAGAGTGACTTGAAGTTTCAGTTCCAATAGCAATTTTGGATAGCAAATAGCAAACTGTTGTGCAGTTTGGAGCACAACAATCTGATCCCTGATCATTTCATCAGTAAAGTTGGCAAACTCACAGGTTACACTTAAGGTATGCAATGCTGTGATATACTGATCAAAAGCTTAACCAGTCAGTTGGGGTCTAGAATAGAACTTGTAACACTCAGCAATCACATTCAAAGTAGGGTTGAAATGATCATCTAAGGCTTCAAAAGCAGCTTCATAAGGGTTGGCATCCCTTTTCATGTTGGCAGGAAATGGAAAATGATTATTGTGAAGAGATAATTGCAGAAATAGGACCCCCATTGTTTCCAGGGAACAATGGACAAGAAAAAAGGGTGGTGATGGGATTTGAGCCATGCTGCAGTGGGTATCCAGTGAACAACAAGAGTTCAGGACTGATATGGAAAAAAGTACCTTCAGGGGTTGTGCAGATCAGGAACCTGGAGAAACAATCTGCTACAGCAATAGTGGAAACCAATGCAGGAATGTAGGCCCAGTGATGCAATGAAATGAGTTGCAGGAACATTCACAAGCTTTGCAGGCACTCACGCTTAGCCAGTTCAAAATCTCATCACCAAGTGCTTTATAGCTGCATCCCTTGTACATCCAAGGAAATCTTATGTAGATTTAACTAAAGCTTTATTCAGCAACAACTCCATTTTCGCCGCCTCCTTTCTCTCCCCTTTCCTTTTGGACTCCTCCCCCACACTCTCTACATGATCCCCCCTTGGACAAATATCCAAACAAACTACAAAAGATTACTGGATAAAATATGACAGAGGCACTGTGTTGCTTGGAGACTGTTGCTCTTCTAAGCAGGAGCTGTTCCTACAGGACTCCACTGCCTCCAGTGCTTTTTAACATATACATTAAACTGCTGGGAGAGATCATCAGGATATTTGGTGCAGGGTATTATCAGAATGCTGACACCCAAATCTATTTTTCTAAGTCAACTTCATCAGCAAATGGCATCTATATCTCCTATATATTTAATTCTCTAAGACAGGCTTCCCCAACCTGCGGGCCTCCAGATGTTGCTGAACTACAACTCCCAGCATCCCTAGACACAATTTATTGTTGCTGGGTATGCTGGGATTTGTAGTTCAGCAACTTCTGGAGGCCCGCAGGTTGGGGAAGCCTGCTCTAAGACATACCTGTAGCTAATCCCATGTCTGGCAGCTCTCACGAGAGTTCAGAAAGCTGCCGGATAGCCACGGGACAGGCGGTGGGTGGGGGTGGCGGTTGGAAAAAACTGTGGTGGCTGGCTGGTGGTGGGACAGGTGGGAGGGTGGGCGGGCAAAACAATGGTGGGCCATGCAGACAGGAGAGCAAAACGGCAGTGGCTGGCCAGCGGGGGAGAGAAAACAACAGCAGGCAGGTAGAGAAGCAGCGGCAGTGGGGGGAAACAGGGATGGGGTGTGGGGAGGCAGTGGCAGGCAGGTGGCTAGAGGTGCAGATGCTCTGTGCCCGGCCCAGCTAGTAACTAATGCTTGCAGGAAGTAATGGGCTAGATAACTGATAACAAACTGAATCAAAATAAGATGGGAGGTTTTATTGTTGGGAATGGAACTTGGGAGACAATTTAGAGCTGCCTGTCCTGGTGGGGTACACTCCCTCAGAAGAAACAGGTACACAGTTTGCAAGTATTTCTGGCTTCAAACACCTCTCTGGTTCCTCAGATCGAGGAAGTGGCCAGGGATGCTTTTTATCAGCTTCAGCTCTTTCAATTTCTCAAGATAAACAACCTTAAAACAGTGGTGCATATGCTGGTAACCTCAGGCTTGACTAGTGCAGTACCCTCATTGTTAGGCTACCTTTGTACATATTTCAGAAACTACAATTGATGCAAAGTGTGGCAGCCAGGTTGGTCTCCAGGGCAACCTGAAGTGGCCATATTACTCCTATTTTAAAAGCAGTACACTGTAGGGATGTGCACAGAACCGCCAACTGCGGTCTGGCACCGAGGTGGGGTGGGTCGCTTTAAGAGCGGCGAGAGGGTTTACTTACCCCTCCCGCTGCTTTCCCGCTTGCCACCGTAATCTGTAGAGTAATTGGGGTGGCAGGATACCTCCCTGCCGCCCCTTCCCCAACATTACTTTGAAAACCTCCCAGGAGTGCATTGTGCGCCTGCGCGCATGTCACAGCAACGTGAAGCGGGAAAGCGGATGGGAGGGGTAAGTAAACCCTCCCGCCGCTCTTAAAGGTACCCCCCACCCCCGGACCAAACCACCCAGCTCCGGACTGGTCTGGAGGCTTTTTTAATAGCCTCCGGACCGGTCCGGGCCCATCCCTAGTACACTGATTGTTGTCATGTTTCCTGGCAAAATACAAAGTAGTGGTTATTACCTATGAAGCCCTAAATGGCTTGGGCCCAGGGTATTTAAGAGTACTCCCTTTTGAATCATGAACACCATTCTCTATAGAGATTGCCTTGAGAGGTCTGTCTACAGATGCTATCAGATCATTTGGTGATGACTTGGGGCTGGGCTTTCTCTTTAGCCACCCAGAAACTGTAGAATGCTCTCCTGCAAGAATAAGAGCTTCATCATCTCTTACAACCTCAGACAAATCTTTTAAATTCAGCTTTTAGTTAAATTTTTCTTTTCTTTTATTTGTGTTAATCTTTCTGTCTTATTTGTGCTGTCTTTACCATGTAAATTGCCAGAGACAAATTATGGCAGTATAAACAGGAGAATAATAAATATGTATATGGCCCATTGAACACAATCTGCATAAGGTCAGGCTACATATTAAAAAGGACCATGGTTCATTAGTAAGAATGTACCACAGTGCTTCAAAACCATAATGGTAACTTACAATTTTTGATTCATTTGTAAGAAAACATCTATTATATTAATTCTCGTAGACGTGCCTCTGTGGGGATGCGTCCCGGCAACCCAGCAGATTGGCTGGGCGGTGGAGACGCCAGATTGGCTGGCCGCTTCGGAAGATGCTCGCTTGAGGGAGGGCCATGCAGAAAGGAGGCGGCTGAACGCTTGGCAGCCCGAGTCCGACACTGGGGACTGGAGAAAGGAGGAGGCAGCAACGGCCAGAGGGGAAAACACAAGCAGGCTAAAAAGTGGGGGGGGGGAGCACGAATGAGAGAGAGAAAGAGAGAGAGAGAAAGAAAGGGGGAAACGGAGGAGGAAGCAAGCTGGGACAAAAGGCTTGGGGGGGAGGGGACTGGGGTAGAAGGCTTGGGGGGAGGAGAGTAGGGCAGAAGGTGGGGGGAGTGTACAGAGTGAGCGAGAGAGGCGCTGTGTGGGGGGCAGAGCGAGCGAGAGAGTCGCGTAGGAGAGACAGAGTGAGCGAGAGAGGCGTGCGGGGGGAGACAGAGCGAGTGAGAGAGGCGCTGTGGGGGAGAGACAGAGCGAGCGAGAGAGGCGCGCGGGGGAGAGACAGAGCGAACGAGAGAGGCGCGCGGGGGAGAGACAGAGCGAGCGAGAGAGGTGCGCGGGGGAGAGACAGAGCGAGCGAGAGAGGCACGCGGGGGAGAGACGGAGCGAGCGAGAGAGGCGTGTGGGGGAGAGACGGAGCGAGCGAGAGAGGCGCGCGGGGGAGAGATGGAGCGAGCGAGAGAGGCACGCGCGGGGAGAGACAGAGCGAGCGAGGTGCTGTGGGGGGGGAGAGACCGAGCGAGCGAGAGAGGCGCGGAGGGGGGAGAGACCGAGCGAGCGAGCGAGAGAGGCGCGGAGGGGGGGAGAGACCGAGCGAGCGAGAGAGGCGCGGAGGGGGGGAGAGACCGAGCGAGCGAGAGAGGCGCGGAGGGGGGGAGAGACCGAGCGAGCGAGAGAGGCGCGGAGGGGGGAGAGACCGAGCGAGCGAGCCGCGGAGGGGGGAGAGACCGAGCGAGCGAGCGAGCCGCGGAGCGGGGACCAGCCAAACGAATTCTCCCAACTAAACCCAAAAAGGAAGTGAACTACCGCACAGATGCTCTGTGCGGGTTCAGCTAGTCAAAAGAATAAAAGGGGAACTGCTATAATGGATAATCATAGTTTTTGTTTCGTTTCTCTGTGTTACAAAATCATCACAACTAAAGGGAATGAAGACCTATTTTTCTGTATAGGAATCTCTCTTCATATGGAAATTCTGACAAGTTCCTGATGTATTGTGCTGCTTCTCCTGCTCTACCACCTTTAAGTAGTTCCTTTGTTGACATATGGGAGGTAGTAATATTGAAAACATCACACACACAATAGAAAACAAAATACACAATTACATTCAAACCACCCCATGTCTACTGAAATCTCATGTTTAATGCCAGCACAAATCAGGATGTTTTTACCATTCTTTCAGAAACTATTCTTGGGCTTTGGATGGGCCTCTAGGGAAAGAGTGTTCCACAGTTGTGAAGCAACCATTAAACACACTTTTTTCTGTGTGTTCTTGTTGTTAAAACTTAGCTTAGCACACAAATAATATTGTCAAGACATCACTCTTAGTTGATATTTAGTTATTACGATGAGATAAGGCACTTCGCTGATACAGGTACACCCAGAGTTACATCTGACTTACAAATATAGCTCCATAATCTATTAAATTAAGGCAGTCTCCAATTCACAAACGCCAGCCAAAGGAAATTACCCCTTTGGGGGAGCCACTTCAGGGAATAACAAGGGCGAGGGCCAGGCTGCCTGGCCCTGGATTTTTCATGGAGGTGATAGTGGTGGGTATTTGAATCCAGTTTATGTTTTAAATCCTGGGTGATTTTAGTATTAATGTGCCTGGGTTTGTCTGGAGATGGGAAGAGAGGGGGTGTATTTTCAGATTATGGGGTGGCTATTCCAGTGGTGGTAGGGAACAGAAGAAGTAACGTTGGCAGGTCAGCAGGCCGTTGCAGAGGAAGGGAAACCAGAAACTTAATTGTTGTTTCCCCTTCTGGCTGTCCTGACAGCTCTTTGACCTTGTGGAGCACTGCCAACCACCCACAGAGCCTCACCTTGCTCCTTTACAATGCCAGGTTAGTCCAGAATAAACCCGAAGTCACCCATGATCTGATTCTGGATGAAGGGGCTGACCTGGTATGTATCACAGAGACTTGGTTGGAGGCCTGGTCTGGTCCCAGCTTCTCTCTCCAGGGTGCTCTGTTGAGCAGGTGAGGGGACGTGGGCGTGGAGGTAGAGTAGCTGTGGTCTATAAGAACAACATCTCCTTTGCCAGTATCCCTGTTGAAGTTTCCAACCATATTAAATGTGTGTACTTAAGTTCAGGGAACAGGGATAGGCAGGGACTTCTGCGGGTGTAATGATCTCCCTGCTGCCCAACAGTCCCTAAGCTGACAGACTTGGTCTCAGGCCTGGCATTGGAGTTTCCCAGACTTGTGGTGGTGGGAGACTTCAATGTTCACCTTGGGACCAATTTGTATGGGGTGGCTCAGGAGTTCATAGCAGCCATGATGACTATGGGCCTATCCAAAGTGTTCTTGGGACCAACGCATGTTGCTAGTCACATGCTTGATCTGGTCTTTCACTATGTTCAGGTTGGTGTTCCGTGGGTAGGGACTCCTGTGATTTCCTCATTGTCATGGACAGACCACCATCTGGTTAAGGTTGGACTCAAGACTACGAGTCACCTCCGCAGGAGTGCCCATTAAGATCGCCCACCCGAGAAGGCTACTGGATCTAATAGGATTCCAAGAAGCCTTGGAGAGATTTAGTATTGGCTCTGCCAGTGACCCTGTTGACTTCCTGGTGGAGAACTACAACAGCCAACTCACCAGGGCAGTGGACACGATCACTCCTATGCATACTCTCCAATCTGCTTTGAAACTGGCCTCTGAGTATATGGAAGAACTATGGGGGCTGAAGTGGTGAGGTAGACGACTAGTGTGCAAGTAGAGAAAAACTTGACTCGAATCTGACAGATTATTACATAGAGCACATTTGAAGATCTATGCTTAGGTGATATGTGTGGCAAAGAAGCAATTATTTTCTGCCCGTATTATGTCTGCTAGTTCATGTCCAGCTGAGTTCAGGGTTGTGAGGGGGCTAGTGCATGCCCCTTCGCCCTTGAATCAGTACTTGGAACCAATTACTTGCTACAAAGTTTTAAATTAGTTTTTTGTGGACAACATCTTTCTTATTGGGGCTGACAAGATTCAAACTCCACAATTGTTACAGTGTCTGATGCCGAGGTGTCCAGCAGCTCCCCTTATGTGGTGGCCCTGGATCAGTTTCAGTTTCTGACTCCTGAGGATGTGGACAAGTTGCTTGGAATGGTACGGCCTATGTCCTGCCCTCTTGATCCTTGCCCAACATGGCTCAGATTATCAGGTAGGGAGGCTGTTGTAGAGGGCATGATAGAGATTATAAATGCTTCTCTGAGGGAGAGCAGGATACTTCCTTTTCTCAATGAGGCAATCATTAGAATGCTTCTGAAGAAGACTTCCTTGGATTCCTTGGAGTTAAGCAACTACAAGCCTGTTTCCAACCTTCCATGGCTGGGCAAGGTGATTGAGAGGGTGGTAGCCTCTGTTCTCCAGGCAGACTTGGAGGGAATTGATTATCTAGACTCATTTCAAACTGGCTTTAGGATGGGCTATGGGGTGGAGACTGCCTTGGTCGGCCTGATGATCTCCAACTGGGGATTGACATAGGGAGTGTGACTCTGTTGGTCCTTTTGGATCTCTCGGTGGCCTTCGATACTATTGACCATAGTATTCTTCTGGAACGTCTGAGGGGAATGGAGGTGGCAGGCACTGCCTTGCAGTGGTTCCACTCCTGCCTCATGGATAGATTCTAGATGGTGTCTCTTGGAGGCTGTTCTTCAAAATCATAACTTTCATATGGCATCCCTCGGTTCCACATCGTCTCTAATCTTGTTTAACATCTACATCAAGCCGCTGGGAGATAATCACATTTGGTGCAGGGTGTAATCAGTATGCTGATGACACTCAGATCTATTTCTCCAGGTGAACCTCATAAGAAGGCATAACCTCCCTAAATGCCTGCCTGTGGTGATGGGCTGGATAAGATGGAGGTACTCATTGTGCAGGGTCAGAATTTGGGAGATGATTTTGATGTGCCAGTTTTGGATGGGGTCACACTCCCCTGGAAGGAACAGGTACACTGTCTGGGGGTGCTTCTGGATCCTAAACTCTCCCTGTGTCCCAGTTTCAGGCGGTGGCCAGAAGTGCTTTCTGTCAGCTTCAGCTGATACACCAGCTGCATCTGTTTCTTAAGATGAATGACCTCAGAACCGTGGTACATATACTGGTAACCTCCAGACTGGACTTCTGCAATGCGCTCTATGTGGGGCTGCCTTTGTACGAAGTACAGAAACTGCAGTTGGTACAGAATGAGACAGCCAGGTTGGTCTTTGGGTCAATTTGGAGAGACCATATTACTCCTGTGTTGAAAGAGCTACACTGGCTGCTGATAAGTTTCCAGGCAAAGTACAGTGTTGGTAATTACCTATAAAACCCTAAACAGCTTAGGCCCTGAGTTTTTAAGATGACGTCTTCTTCGTCATGAGCCCCATTGCCCGTTGAGATTTCTGGAGAGGTACATCTATGGTTGCCACCAGCTTGTCTGGTGGCTACTTGTGGACAGGCCTTCTCCATTGCAGCCTCTGGGTTTTGGAATGCACTCCCTGTTGAGATAAGAGCCTCCCCATCTCTAGCAACTTTTTAAAAGGCACTGATGAATATTTGTTCACCCAGGCTTTTAATTATATTTATAGTTTTAATACTTTTAATGTTGGGTTTTAAATGATTTTAATGTTATGTTAATATTTTAATTGTAAACTGACCAGAGACACAAGGTTTAGGCGGTACTGGAATATGTTAAAAATACAAACAAGTCATAGCTCTTGAGAACTACGTGTGTTCTGACTTGTGAACATCCAACTTAGAAATGAACCTTTGGAACACAACTCATTTCTAAGCTGGGGACTTCCTGTATATGTAGGGCTGTCCCAAGCCATTATACAGAGAGCATTATGTTTGATTTTGAAATATTATTTGCACTTTACTTTCCAAATACAATACATTTGTACTGCTGCTAACTTGGCAAAGAGACGCCTTTTTAACAGGGTAATTCTCTTTATTTAGCAGGGGCAGGGACGAAGCTATCATTGGGCTAACAGGTTCAAAGAACCCGGGTCACGACCAATTAGGGGCCGTGCTTCACAGCCCCGACATGCCCCCCGCATCTGATGTCAAGACACAGGGGTGCTAGTTTAGCTCCCGAGCGGGGGTCACGTGGCCCCTTCGGGAGCTAAACTAAGGCTGATGCTACATTCGCAGCGCCAGCCAGGAGCGGCTCTTTCCGGCTAAGGCAGGGAAGAGCTGCTCCTGGCTGCAGCCCCTTCAGAAGTTAAAAGGCTGCCGCTGCTTTCATAGCACAGCCAGGAGCAGCTCTTCCCTGCAGGGAAGATATGCTCCTCACTGCGTTGTGAAAGCAGCGGCAGCCTTAGTTTAACTCCCGAAGGGGCCGCACAGCCAATCATCAGCCACAATCATCAGGTCTACTGTTCACTTGAAAGTCTTGTTCTAGTGTGAAGAACAAGTGAAGTGCTTGTGCTAAATTATATGCTGAATAAGACAAAGTATTAGTGGATTTTTAATATTAGTAATCCATGTTTTTGTTCTCTTTGGCAACAACTTGTGAAACGTTTAATACTAAATACTGCTCTTATTTGATTCAGAAATCAAACTTATGTATTTGAAATATCCCTAAATGGTATTCTGCATCCTAAATATAAGCCAGAAACTGATAGTGTACAGCTTACTTAATTCAGAACTGTAGCTTAGCAAGACTCAAGCCTATTACTCTAGAATGGTCTAATTTAACTATGAACAATTTGTTTGGCAATTACAGCCCAAGATGACTTTCTACAATTGCAATGCTGTTGTTATTTATCAACAAGCAGGACATGTGCTTTTTTTGTAGCTCTGTGGTTGAGGACGATGTCTTTGTCAGTGTTTGTTGTTCATTGTGAAGCAGGTTCCAGTTCTGGGAAAACAGATATTTCAGATTTTTTGTTAACCATAATAGCCCTTATTCATAGACTTCACCTTGATGGGTTCTATATAAAGGTAGAGCTGCAATTTTATAAACATTCACTTAAAAGTAAATCTCTGCCACTGAACTTAGTGATATTTACTTTGAGTAAAAATATGTGTTCTAATATTATACACCATTTTGAACACCAACACAATGACTTGATTGTAACTCAGCAGAAATAGATTGGCCATGCATGGTTCTACACCACAGAACTGTGGGAGGAAAGCAAGTTTATAGTATAGGATGTAACTGCAATTTTTAGAACAAGGAGAGCCAAACAACAACAACACATAATTGAATGGCTGATATCCCAACAGCTGTGCAGTGCACTACAAGTCTAAGCACTCTGTGGGAGTCCCATGAATAGGGTTACCAACAGTCCCTTATTTCAGCCCAAAATTGTCTGTCCCTTATGGGATGCCCAATTACCCCTGCATACTTCCCCCACCTTGTGTCCCTTATTCAGGCCATTAAATGTTGACAATCCTACCTAAGATAAGCTATGGCTGCAAAACTACATACCTGTATTTACCCAAATAGAAGACAACTGAATTTAAGATGCCCCACCCCACACAAAGGAGAGGTTAAATACAGGTTATACCAGCATTTATTCAAAAGGAAAAGCGCTCTGGATTTAAGATGACCCAATTTCTGACACAGAACTTGGAAAAACCTAATACAGTTCATACTCACACACACATACTTTATATCCCGCTCTTCTACCAAGGAGCCCAGAGCTCCTTGGTGGAAACTGTACTTGGGTTTCTCTTCACAACAACCCTGTGAAGTAGGTTAAGCATAGAGAAGTGACTGGCCCAGAGTCACCCAGCAAGTCTCATGGCTGAATGGGAATTTGAACTCGGGTCTCCTCGATGGTCCTAGTCCGGCACTCTCTTTGTGGCGATCTTTTAATGCAGCTTGCTTTATAGCCAACTGTTGTTTTTATTTATTTATTTAATCAGATTTATATACCGCCCTTCCAAAATGGCTCAGGGCGGTTCACAACATGATAAAAACAATTAAAAGAAACAAATTAACAATTAAAATCAAACTATTAAAACACAATAAAACCAATAAAACAGCTAAAAGCCCTGAAAATCAGGGCAGCAGTTTAAAATAGTTATTTGTTTATTGCCATTTATATTGCGTTTTCTTATATGGTATAACACCTTGACCGAGAACTGCGGCATATAAATCTAAAAACGATAGAGGGAGTTTAAGAGCGGGGTTGTTGCTCCACTGCGGCGGGAAATCTCACACAAGTGTATCGAGGAACTGAGCGAGGATTGTTCCTGAATGAACACATATCTGCCAAGACGTCCCTACTTCCCCATCCAGCTGAATGGGAAAAGGAGGACATCTTGGCAGGTATGCCCATACGAAGAATCGTGGGGCCCTGCACGACGCCATTTCCCTCAGAAAAAGGCAGCGGGCCTCCCCTACCCCGCAGGGGGGGCTCCTTGGCTCTACCAGGCAGCCCTTTGTTGCCCGAGCCAAGGACCTGCCCGCGCCTGCCTCCTAACTTTCCCGCCAGCCCCCACCTCAGCCGTGCGCGCTGTTCTTTGGCGGGCTCAGCCTCTCAACCCCCAGTCCAGAGCGGCTCTGCCAGTCTCTGTCTCCCGGCTTACTGGCCTCCCTGAGTTTAACCAGCAGGCGGAGCTGCAGGGAGCGGCCCCCACTTGTGGGCTGCGCAGAGAATGGGGGGAGGGGAAGGAAGCGGAAGAGGAGCCGCCGCCGCCGCGCGGCGCTGAGGGGAGCCAAGCGGGCGCTGCTTGGGGGGCCAAGCGCTGACGCCTGGTGCCGCTTACTGAGAGCGAGCGAAGGGAAAGAAGCGACTGCTTCAGTCCCAGCGGGCTCAGTTTTCCTGTCTCTCAGCAACCAGGTCAGACCTCCTCCCTTGGGGGTGGAGGGGGGGGATGAAACTGGTGAGGAGAAGGGACCCGGATGGTGCTGAGTGGGGGGGGGAGAGGAAAAAAAGAGGTGGTATTATATCCTCATGTGACCGGCGCGTGTATGGGCGGGGGGGAGGAGGAGGCTCGCGCGCCCTGTTCGAATCCTAGCTGCTAAACACAGCGCGGCGCGTGCGCGTAGACGTCACCCTTTCTCTCCAGCCATTAACCATCCGCCCTCGACTTCTTCCTGCCGTGCGCGAGCGAGCACGCACGAAGATTGCGGGTTCTGTTGTGTATCTGGGACACGGACACGTGCGCGCGGCTTCCGCCATGTTGTTTCCCAAGAGAAGCGGGAGGGGTGAAGTGGGAGTTCTCGCGAGGTTATCCCTGTTCCCGTGGGAGCTGGCCGGAGGCAGGATGGCGGCGCTGCGCTGAGAGTGATGGGTAATAATGGTAACGGGCAACCGGGAAGGAAGGAGGGAGGCGAGGGGGCGGCGCGGTGAGCTTCCTTAGAGCCAACCTCTTACTCAGCCGACGCGTGAGGGGCGGGGCTGAACATCACGGGGAGTTGAACCTGCAGGACTTTCTGCGTCCCTGTCGTAGGTCTCGTCCCCTCCCCCCCCGCTTCCACAGCCCAAACTCTTCCCTGTCGCTTTGCGGCGGCCCCCCTCGCACCCCTCACAGTGCTAAAGCGCCCCCTGTCGTATTTCAGAAGGTGTTCCCGCGTTGCTCTCCAGTTCCAGGGTTCTCTTAATTTATTTCACTAGATTAGTACTTCAGTCCATGTAATCTCCTCCCACAAAGCCTTGACCCACATGGACCCACTCCTGCTCCCCCGCTGCAAAGTATCGAATTGGAACCATACAGTTGTTTCTCGTCTGCCCACTTCAGTTTCCTACAGTATCCCATATCCTTAGCATTCAATATGTGCATTGAATTTTAATTGATTTGGACTGCTCTGAGAGTCTTTAAACTGGGATTTTAAAAATACAGTAAAACAGATTTGCTACACAACCATAGATATGCTTGTGCTTCTTAACAGACATGTTGCTCAAGTGCTTTGTTCGGGAGCTTACCCAGGCCTTAAAACACAGGTCCCTAAACTTCTTTTTAAAAAACTCTTAAATGAAGGTCTGATATGGTACTCTGGAAGGAGGTGAGGCAAGTATTGGATCAAAATGTACTGATTTAGAACCAGTGCAGAGTCATTAATAATGCTCTGTATGTTGAACTACTAGTTCTACATACAAAGTATTATTAGCAAATCTGTAAATACACCTCAGCACATTTTCTGTTCATTATTGAGGGGGGGTTTCTTTATAGTGTTTTAGAAATATAGTATACCATACTACTGTACAAGTCATCTTCGCTGCTGTGCTTCATGCGTCTGATTCCTATGAAACATATGTCGCAATAAATTTGTGTGTCTTGATTATGGGTATCTTTGGCACAGTGTTGTATAGTGTGCAGCAGAATCCCTCTCCCTTGTATAGTCAACATAGGTTGTACTGGGTTGTCTGTATATCACTCATTTGTTTTTCTTATCCCCTGTTTCTCTTCCCTATGACAAATTTTAGTACTGTTGCAAAAAATTCTCATATCTGTGTTTGTATTGACAACAACAACAACATGGTTATTGTCAGGATCTTTATTTCTTGTGCTTTAGTTCATTTGGAAGTCAGACCAGATGTCAGAGATGAAATGCCAAAATAGTGTTGGGATAATGCTTATATAATAAAAATTTAATTTTTTTCTTGCTATGTACTTCTAACCAGTGTTATCTATTTACCTGTTAGTCTAAAAATGAAATGTTTTGACGATTGGGCCACATAACCTAAATTTCGACGGCTTGTATAAAAAACCTGCCTTGTACAGTCTTGGGAAGGCATGTGATCTTTATTAATTCCCTTTTTTCTCTTAAGCCTCCTAAAAATGTACTGCTTGAGAATTAGGGCACCCTCAGGTAGACAAATTCATGGAGGACAGGTCTATCAATGGCTATTAATCTTGATGACTATAGGCCATCTCCAGGTTCAAAGACAGGATTCCTCTAGGAACATAGGCAGCAATCATATACCGAATCAGACTAATAATCTACCTCTTTATTGTCTTCACAGACTGGTAGTGGCTTCTCCACAGTTGCAGGTAGAAGTCTCTTTCAGCTCTATTTTGGAGATGCCAGGGAGGGAACTTGGGACCTTCTGCATGCAGATTCTCTTCCCAGAGCTGCTCCACTTCCTAAGGGGAATATCTTACAGTGCTCAACTATGTAGTCTCCCATTCATATTCAACCAGGGTGGACTCTGCTTAGAAAGGAGACAATTCATGCTTGCTACCACAAGGACCAGCTCTCATCTAAATATCAGTTGCAGCAGAGCAATAGCAGGAGAGCAGGCACGACTTTATCTCTTGCCTGTGAGCTTCCCAGAGGCATATGGTAGACCACTGTGTGAAATGGGATGCTGGACCTTGGATCTGATCCAGTAGGGCTGCTGTTATGCAGATTTGTGGCAGGAGGATCAGGAAGCAAGGGAGTATTGCTAAAAACCTTGTGCCTTGCTTATCTGAGTGGAAGGTGGAGTTTGGATAGAAGTCAACTTATTATTAAACTTGTGGATCTGGATTAACAATTACATTTCCCCATGTTAGAGTAACTTGATTAGTTGTTGTTCTACTTATGCTATTTATTCCAATTATATGGGTATAATTATATTGGGTAATTTCAAGTTTTATTAAATCTTATAGAAGCAGTAAGTATTGTAGAAGTTAGTAATGCAATTATAGAGAAAGAGCGAGAACAATTCCATGTTAACACAGTAGTTCTAGTAAGAACTAAATTTGGTCCAGGTTCGTTAGGCAGTTCACAAGTTAGCCCACTTGCTTCTCAAATGTTCACACATCTGCCATCTTGAATTGGGGTGGATGACATCATGACAAACCATGCGTTAAAGGTGTCCCTATGTGTCTCTACAACTGTACTAAATTTGGTCCGAATTGTGTCCCACTTACACCTCAAACATTCACGTGTCTAAATCAGGGTGGATGACATCATTACAGACTATTCCCTTGAGCCGTCTCTACGTGTTCCTACACCTGTAGCAAATTTGGATCAAATCGGTTAGGCAGTTCACAAGTTAGCCCACTTGCACCTCAAATGTTCATGCAGCTGCCATCTTGGATCGGGGTGGATTACATCATTACAAACTACACCATTGAGGTGTCCCTCACTACAACTGTACCAAATCTGGTTCAGATCAGTTAGACCAGGGATTCTCAATATTGGGTCCCCAAATGTTTTTGGACTTCAACTCCCATAATCCTCAGCCTCAGTGGCCTTTGTTTGGGGATTATGGGAGTTGAAGTCCAACAAAATCTGGGCACCCAATGTTGAGAATTCCTGGATTAGACGGTCTATAAATTAGTTCACGTGCACTTCAACCGTTTACACATCCACCATCTTGAATTGGGTGGATGACATCATCACAGATTACACCATTGAGGCATCCCTTACGTTTCCCTACAACTGTATTGCAAAGTTGATTCAGTGGACACTGATGGACACACACGGAATGCTGGGTGATCTCATAAGCCTACTGGAAAGTAGGCTAATAAAATTGGATACTACTATTGCTCCAGTGTTGTGAAAGTTATCAGGGTCCTCTTAATACTGTGATGCAAAGTTGATGTATTAGGCAAGTCATTTATAGTTGGAACACCATGTGGTACTAAATAAATATTTTTGTAAATGCCCATTTGAAACCTGATAAAGGCAGTTTGAGAAATAGTTGATGGAGGAAAGGAAGAGGCAGGGAAGTATTAAGTACTCCCCATCCCTGCAATTTTTAACTTCCCATACTGCTCTGCAGCTTTCGTTACAACACTTGGAATCTAAACATTAATTGAATGTAATGTTGAGATCCAAAGTTCTTAAATCCAAGTTCACTGTTCTGAATAGTGATTATCTGTTAGGAAAGGTTGCTTTGCCGCTGAAGATTTTTTGCTTGCTTTGTTTCCCTTTGTACTGTTGAAAACAAGTAGTTTGTGCCTTGAGTTTGTAACTGTCATGCACAATAATGTATTTTGTGTGTGTATTTTATGAAGATGTTTTATCATTTGTAAAACAAAAGCTGGATTGTTTTTTTGAATAAAACAAAAGCGGCAATGTCAGTTGTAGTGCATTGTTGTTTTTAAGCAATTGTAAGTTAGTGTTTGGTTTTTTTAGCCTTCTTAAGGAAAGTAAGCTTATGAGATCACCTGGCATAATGTGTGTGTCTCCACACTCCCTTGCAATGCCTGGACCAATATGAACCAAATTGGCTACAGTTGTAGGGACATAGGGATTACAGCAGCATAGTTTGTGATGATGTAATCTACCCCAGTTCAAGATGGCAGACTCATAAACATTTGAGGTGCAAGTAGGCTAATTTGTGAACCACCTAACTGATTTGAACCAGATTTGGTGCAGTTGTAGTGAGTGACACATAGGGACACATCAGTGAGGTAGCTTGTAATTATGTCATCCGCCCCATCCAAGATGGCAGATGCGCGAACATTTGAGGCACTAGTGGGCTAAAGTCACTAGTGGAATAGTGAAAGAAAAGGCAGATTTCTTACCAGAACAACTTTAGTACTTGAAATAACCTTGGAGGGAAAAAACCAAAAAACCCGGCGAGGCCAAACTCATGTTCTTACATGGCTGTTACGAAGTCATGCGTTGTGGTGGTATGCTGTTACAGAAAGTGGTAAGCTCACACCTAAGTAGTTTTTTGTTGGTGCAACAAGTTTTTAAAGATTGTGCTACTACTGCTTGGTTTCTCTCATTCTTAACCTGCTTTTATAACAGCTTGATTCCTGTGCATGTTAGTTCAGATGTAAGTCTTTCTGAATTTAATGGAATTTACTCCTGTCCTAGTGTATTTAGAATTACATCCTTACCTCTGAGGACACATGCACAGTGGGATGAAGGGTACTTCTTCCAAGCCATGGTACTTTCATGCATTGGTTTTCTCCTATAATGCCACTTTACAGTTTCTAGGGTGATAAAGGCTGCAGTTCTGCACACCCATTACACTCAATGACACTTCTCAATAAATATGCATGTTATAGCACTGGGAAAGGCACTTAACATGTTTTGGGAATAGCTAAAATTCATAGTCTTCTGTTAATAGTGTCCAGTCACAACTATTTTCTCTCAGAAGGCTTCATACTATTAGAAGTAGCTGCTTAGTTCTGTGTGCCTCTGTAACATTGTTTAAACATGTGTTAACACTTTCAGTGTGTGGTACCATTCTGTCAGGGAGGTCTTCCACAATTCTTCAGAAATACTCAATTTGTGCGTAAGCAGTTTGTGTACAGGATTACTTAAAGTTGCAGTTTCTGGAATTCTGGTAAATGTGACAGATTCTTGATACTCAAAAGTGCAAATAATTCTTCAGAAATGAGAGACTGGCTTTGAAATGGTGAGACAAATCCCCTGGTAAATATAACTGTACAACTTGTAGCTTCTGAGGCTTTATTATAAGTTATCTTGGTTTTTCACTTTTTTGGCACATATAAGAGCCAGAACAAAAAGTAAAATCCTTGGCTCGCTTCAGAGGCTTACCCTAATGTAAAACACTAGAGCTCATTCACTCATTTTCTTCTGAAAAGCTGAAACACTCCATGCCCACCCACTCCCATACATTTGGGGTTGCTGTAAATTTTGAATTTTTTTCTTCCCTTCTTGACTCCTTTTTTCAGCAAGATTGCTGACATGTTTTTGAAATATTGTGGATTAATAGAATTTTTAATAAATCTGCTTCATGAATTCAATTTTTTAAATTCCTAAATACAAGTGACTTCAGGTTTCAGATTGTGGCCAGTATTGTTTCTTCTCTGCGTATCTTCTGGTAGGTTTAATTAATTTGTCAGGGAGTGATATTGTGGCCAAAGAGTGATTAGCAGCAGCACTTGGCTGGCAAAGTGGGCCCTTGCTTTATTTGGCGCCATTGTAACAGAATCTTAGTGACTGTCAGTGTAGTTCTGGATATGTTGAAATGCTGTGTGACTGAAATGTAATACTGTAGTTCACATTTTGAAGCTTATTCTGAAAGATGGGAGGTGAGATGGCATTTACATAGTTTAATGTCATTGTATGTTTTCATATTCATCCATTTTCTTTCAGTTCCTACAACCACTCTATTCTTTTTTAAAAAAACAAAACCTTAAAAAATCAAACTCTGGAATCCATTGTCTCCCAGGAGATTGATCATGTATATTGCCAATGCCAGATCACTTTGAGGCACTTATTTTCTGCAAGGGATGTGCAAGGAAGCTCAGAGGGTGGGGGGCATACCTCTAAGGGCAGGGGAGGATGCCCTTACCCCTCCTACCACGTTTCCCCCGCCGGCGCTTCATTTTAAAAGTGTCCATCGGAGCACCAGCGTACCTCCCTGTCGCCCCTTGTCCTCTTCAGCTGGAAGTAACAGGGAGTACTTGGCGTGTGTGTGCACGCCATGCACGTGCATGTCACACTCGTGCATATGTCGGGCAGGCAAGCGAGTGTGATGTGCCCCGGGTACTTCCTGTTACTTCCGTCCGAAGAGGCCATGGGGTGACAGAGGTACACTGCCGACAGACACTTGAGAAATGGAGTGCCAGTGGGAGGAACACAGTGGGAGGGGTAAGGGCACCCTCTCCCGCCCTTAAAGGTACCACCCCCCACCTTCTAACAGGCTGAACAGCCAGTCGTTTGAACCGGTTCAAAGGCCCTTAAAAAGTCCTCTGAACATGTTCGTGCACATCCCTGTTTTCTGCAGGTGGTGTATGATTGACTCAGTGGATGTCCTGAGTCCTGGGCTTGTCACTGTGGGGATTAGTTCAGAATATGCTTGCTTTCTGCACATCAGTGTAGTAGCTATATTTTTGGTGGACCTACTTTGATTGCAACTTCAGCACCAAGTAGCACCTGTAGCCCCGTTTGACTTCAGTAGGAATTAGAGGCAAGAAGGCAGACACTTCTGAGCAGAGGTGCAGGAGAAGGGATGCTTTCTTGCTTGCTTCATGTGGTTATGAGCAGTGTTCCCTCTAACAGGGATTCCCAGATATTGTTGACTACAACTCCCAGAATACCCAGCTTCAATGGCTTTGCTTGGGGATTCTGGGAGTTGTAGTCAACAACATGTGGGAATCCCTGTTAGAGAGAACACTGGTTATGAGGCTTGCCTTCTGCAGGTCTATGGACAAGAGCCCTTTACTCTTGGCTTTGCTGTCAGCTGATAACATGATGCCACCGCCAAAAAGGAGGCTATTTTTGGTTTCACGTGCTATGGTTCACCCTTTGATTCTTCTCAAGCCAAGTTATAGCCCCAAATATTGCATACGGAGGTTAATAAATGCCACTTGCTGTTTGCCGGAGTGGATGCCAAAGTGATGTGCCAGTTTCAAAAGAGAGGATTCCCTGTCCTTCCCTTTATGCATCCTTGGCAAATTGGATTGAAGAAGAGAGAAGAGTCTGCCTGAGGAAGGAACTCTTTTCTTGTTTGGTTGGAAATAGAAAAGTTCCTGAGGAAGGAACTCTTTTCTTGTTTGGTTGGAAATAGAAAAGTTGCAGAGTTTGGTAACATGGAATGAGGCTTATATTGGATTTGTAGGTGAGGTGGATAAGAGTGTTCCTGTAGTTTGTTGTGCATATTTCTGTATTGAAACCAGATATGCTCTTGTCTTCATATCTTAAGAATGACATAGAAAAGGGGCAGAAGAGGGCAACCAAGATGATCAGGGACCTGGAGCACCTTCCTTATGGGAAGGCTACAGCATCTGGGGCTTTTTAGTTTGGAAAAGAGATGACTATGGGAGACATGGTCAGTGTTCCCTCTAATAGGGATTCCCAGGTGTTGTTGACTACAACTCCAGGAATCCCCAGCTGCAATGGCTTTTGCTTGGGGATTATGTGAGTTGTAGTCAAGACCATCTGGGAATCCCTGTTAGAGGTAACACTGGACATGGTAGAGGTTTATAAAATAAGAGTAGAGAGAGTGGACAGAGAGAAATCTCCCCTCCTCTCACAACACTAGAACCAGGGCTCATACCTTGAAACTGATGACCAGGAAATTTAGGACTGACAAAAGGATGTACTTTTTAATACATGGCATAATTAATCTATGGAATTCTCTGCCACGGGATGTGGTGATGGCCACTAGCTTGGATGACTTTAAGTGGGGCTTAGACAAATTCATGGAGGACAGGTCTGTCAATGGCTACTTGATGGCTATAGGCCACCTGCAGCCTCGGAGGCAAGATGCAACTCAATACCGGTTGCAAGGAAGCAGCGGCAGGAGAGAGGTCATGCCCTCACCTCTTGCCTGTGTTCTCAGGAGCATTTGGTGGGCCGCTTTGTGAAACAGGATGCTGGACTAGATAGGCCTTGGGCCTGATCCACTGGATCCCAAAATGGCACATGGCAGCCATTTGTGTAGTCAGCACCACCACACAAATTGCTGTCATGTGTGCACAGAGGCCAGGAGAGCATCATTTAGACAAAATGACACTGAATGTTCCAAGTCAGAACAGAGTTGTTCCGACACAATCAGTTGTTCCAAAGGGGATCTATAGTATATAGTATATTTCTATAGTAGTTTTGAATCATTTTAGCTGTAGTGTCTTGGAAGAGCTTAATATCTTAAAATTAGAAGTACAGTAGTGTGATAGAGATGGGTCTTAATCACTAAGATAGCTTGAGGATTGTATATTTTAAAAAATATAGGAAAATTCATTACATTGCAATGGTGTTAATGGAATTGTTGGGAGCATTAACAATACTGAAATCATATTGGAAAGTGATGTTTTTGTTTAGGTAGACCTGTGTAGGATAGGGACGTACACGAAACAGATCTTGCATTCTATTTCAAGCTTGTAACAAAATGCAAAACATTCCGTTGAAACAGTTAAACAACTTAAAATGTTCAGAGTGTTTTGGCTATAGTGAACAATGGGGAACTCGAAACACCCCATTGATCCTCATGGGTCCTAGGGACACCAAAGTGGGTTGTGTGGTAGGGCATGATGGGGCTACCTGCCACCCAGCCCACAAAAGAAATGGGCGAGCGGGCAATTTTACACAAATGCTGAACCTTCCCCCCAAACCCCCATAGGATCTGTGATGCCATTTTTATTTTTGGCTGCCATGTTGGATATTTCTGGGGTGTCCAATCTTAAACCAAACATACCTGACAACATTTCTGAAAAATCTTATGCTTGTGAGTCAAAGAGCAAGATTCAGCTTAATTTCCCAATTTAGCTGCTCCACTATCGCTATATTGGCTTTCTGAGTTAGAAATATGCTGCTAAGGTGAGGAGGGAGCTGTCTGCCCCTGTCTTGCTTGCTCACTCCTCATAATCACAACTTTACATTTTCAGGAGCCTTGGTGAGTCTTGATTTAAGATTTATATTGATCTCTGAATTATAACTTTAACTGCATTGTGCGAGTGGTCTTGAGGTTGTTGTTTGCGGGTGTGTGGAATGAAAGGTACTGTGTGTTAAACACACACAGAGATAGGGATTAATGTCTAAATAAGTTCATGTACAACAGAATAATGACATTGTCTGTCATGCACTATGCATTCATTCCAAATGAATGATTTCACTTTTTGAATGTTCTGTTTTGGTTAATAAATGCCAGTTTTAAAAAATGTGCAGTTCTAGCAAATAATTGTGTTTTGTTAGTAGCATGGTGAATTCTTCCTTTCTAGTCTATACTTTAAGTACTTAAC